>NW_020173940.1:2035572-2086419 GCF_003031525.2 Neophocaena asiaeorientalis asiaeorientalis | reverse complement strand
TTTTTTTTTTTTTTTTTTTTTTTTTTTTTTTTTAGTTTATTGAGGCTCACTTTATGGCCAAGCATATGATCCATCCTGGAAAATGTTCCATGTGCACTTGAGGATAATGTGCATTTTGCTGCTTTTGGATGGAATGATCTTTAAATATCAATTAAGTCCATCTGGTCTACTGTGTCATTTAAGGCCACTGTTTCCTGATTGATTTTCTGTCTGGATGATCCTGTCCATTGATGAAAGTGGGGTGTCAAAGTTCCCCACTATTATTGTGTTACTGTCAATTTCTTGTTCTATGGCAGTTAGTATTGACCTCAAATATTGAGGTGTTCCTATGTTGGGTGCATATATATTTACAATTGTTATATCTTCTACTTGAATTGATCCCTTGATCTTTATGTAGTGTCCTTCCTTGTCTCTTGTAACACTCATTATTCTAAAGTCTATTTTGTCTGATAAGGTTATTGCTACTCCAGCTTTATTCTGACTTCAATTTTCATGTAATATCTTTTATAGTCCCTCAATTTCAGTCTATATATGTCCCTAGGTCTGAAGGGGTCTCTTATAGACAACATATATATGGGTCTTGTTTTTGTATCCATTCAGCCAGTCTATGTCTTTTGGTTGGAGCATTTAATCCACTTATATTTAAGGTAATTACCAATAGGTATATTCTTTTTTTAGATCTATATCACTTTATTTACTTAGTTATTTTATTAATTTATTTATTTTTGGCTGTGTTGGGCCTTTGTTGCTGCACAGGGGCTACTCTTCATTATGGTGTGTGGGCTTCTCATTGTGGTGGCTTCTCTTGTGGAACACAGGCTCTAGGAGCACAGGCTTCAGTAGTTGTGGCTCACGGGGTTATTTGCTCCATGGCATGTGGGACCTTCCCAGACCAGGGCTCAAACACATGTCCCCTGCATTGGCAGGCAGATTCTTAACCACTGTGCCACCAGGGAAGCCCCCAATAGGTGTATTCTTATTGCCATTCTTATAGGTTCATTGTTTTCGATTTGTTTTTGTAGGCCTTTTCTCTTCCCTTCCATTCCTAACTCTTGTGATTTGATGACTGACATTAGTGTTGTGTTTGGCTGACTTTTTCTTTTTTGTGTGTATATCTATGGTAGATTTTTGGTTTGTTTTTACCATGAGGTTTTGATATAGTAGCCTATGTATATTAAATGTTTTCTCAGGTCGTTTCCCTGTCTCTTCTCCTTCTGGGGTTCCTATAATGCAAGTGTTGGTGCATTTAATGTTGTCCCAGAGGTCCATTAAACTACCCTCATTTCTTTTCATTCTTATTTCTTTATTCTGTTCCACAGCAGTGATTTCCATCATTCTGTCTTCCTGCTCACTTATCCGTTCTTCTGCCTGTTATTCTGCTACTGATTCCTTCCTGTGTATTCTTTTTGTTTGTTTGTTTGTTTTGCAGTATGCCGGCCTCTCACTGCTGTGGCCTCTCCCGTTGCAGAGCACAGGCTCAGCGGCCATGGCTCACAGGCCTAGCCACTCCATGGCATGTGGGATCTTCCCGGACCGGGACAGTCCCCTGCATCGGCAGGCAGACTCTCAACCACTGTGCCACCAGGGAAGCCCCTTCCTGTGTATTTTTGATTTCAGTTATTGTATTATCCGTCTCTGTTCTTTAAATTTTCTAGCTCTTTGTTAAACATGTCTTGTATCTTTCTTATGCCTCCCTTCTTTTTATGAGATCTTGGATCATCTTTACCTAAAAGAGAATTTAGAGTAATGATAGTAGATGGCCTATCTCAATGTAGTTGTTTTTCTAGGGTTTCATCTTGTTCCTTTGTCTGGAATGTATTCCTTTGCTGTCTCATTTTGTCCAACTTCTTTGCTTGCCATCCCACAGGCTGCTAGATTATATTTCCTCTTGCTGTTGTCTGTCTCCTGGTGGAAGAGCCTGCTCTAAGAGTGTTGTGCCAGCTTCCTGGTGAAATGGACTGGTCCTTGCCTAGTGATGGGTGGAGCTGTGTCTCATCCCTCTTGTGGGCAGGCCATGTCAAGGTTTTTTTTTTTTTAATTGGAGTATAGTTGCTTTACAATGTTGTGTTAGTTTCTACTCTACAGCAAAGTGAATCAGCTAAATGTGTACATGTATCCCCTCTTTTTTGGATTTCCTTCCCATTTAGGTCACCACAAAGCATTGAATAGAGTTCCCTGTGCTAAACAGTAGGTTCTCATTAGTTACCTATTTTATACATAATATCAATAGTGTATATTTGTCAATCCCAATCTCCCAACTCATTCCACCCTCCTCTTTCTCCCTGGGTATCTATACATTTGTCCTCTATGTCTGTGTCTCTATTTCTGCTTTGTAAATAAGATGGTCTATACCAATTTTTTCAGATTCCACATATATGCATTAATATACAATATTTGTTTTTCTGTTTCTGACTTACTTCACTCTGTATGACACTCTCTTGGTCCATCCGTGGCTCTACAAATGAACCAAATTCATTCCTTTTTGTGGCTGAGTAATATTCCATTGTATATATGTACCACATCTTCTTTATCCATTCCTCTGTTGATGGATATTTAGCTAATTTCCATGTCCTGCCTATTGTAACTAGTGTGTCAGTGAACACTGGAGTGCATGTGTCTTTTTGAATTATGGTTTTCTCTGAGTACGTGTCCAGTAATTGGATTGCTGGGTCACATAGTAGTTCTATTTTTAGTTTTTTAAGGAACCTCCCTACTGTTCTCCATAGTGGCTGTACCAATTTACATTCCCACGAACTGTATAGGCAGGTTCCTTTTTCTCCACACCCTCTCCAGCATTTATTGTTTGTAGAATTTTTGATCATGGCCATTTTGACCGGTGTGAGGTGATACCTCATTGTAGTTTTGATTTGCATTTCTCTAATAACTAGTGATTTGAGAATTTTTTCATGTGTTTGTTGGCCATCTGTATGTCTTCTTTGGAGAAAAGTCCATTTAGGTCTTCCACCCATTTTTTGACTGTGTTGGGTTTTTTTTTTTTTTGATATTGAGCTGCATGAGTTGTTTTTATATTTTGGAGATTAATCCTTTGTCAGTTGCTTCATGTGCAAATATTTTCTCCCATTCTGAGGGTTGTTTTTTGTTTATGGTTTCCTTTGCTGTGAAAAAGCTTTAAGTTTAATTAGGTCTCATTTGTTAATTTTTGTTTTTATTCTCATTACTCTAGGAGACAAATAAAAAAAGATCTTGCTGTGATTTATGTTGAATGTTCTGGCTATGTTTTCCTAAAAGAATTTTATAGTGTCTGGCCTTACATATAGGTCTTTAATTCATTTTGAGTTTATTTTTGTGTATGGTGTTAGGGAGTGCTGTAATTTCATTCTTTTACATGCAGCTCTCAAGTTTTCTCAGCACCACTTATTGAAGAGACTGTGTTCCATTGTATATTCTGGTCTCCTTTTTCATAGATTAGGTGACCATAGGTGCTTGGTTTTATCTCTAGGCTTTCTATCCTGTTCCATTGATCTATATTTCTGTTTTTGTGCAGTACCATACTCTCTTGATTACTGTAGCTTTGTATTATAGTCTGAAGTCAGGGAGCCTGATTCCTTCAGCTCCATTTTTTCCCTCAAGGTTGCTTTTACTATTCAAGGTCTTTTTTGTTTCTACGCAAATTGTAAATTTTTTTTTGTTTTAAGGAATCCAGATTGGCAAAGAAGAAGTAATAAAATTGAAACTATAAAAATCTTCCAACAAACAAAAGCCCATGACCAGATGGCTTCACAGGTGAATTCTATCAACATTTAGAGAAGAATTAACACCTATTCTTCCAAAAAAATTGCAGAGGAAAGAACACTCTCAAACTCATGATATGAGGCTACCATCACCCTGATATCAAAACCAAAGATATCACAAACAAAGAAAATTACAGGCCAATACCACTAATGAATAGAGACACAAAAATCCTCAACAAAATACTAACAAGCCAAATCCAACAACACATTAAAGGGACCATACACCAGGATCAAGTGGAATTTCTCAGGGATGCAAGGATCCTTCAATATACACAAATCAATCAATGTCATATACTACATTAACAAACTGAAGAATAAAAACAATATGGTCATCAATAGATGCAGAAAAACTTTTGACAAATTTCAACACCCATTATGATAAAAACTCCAGAAAGTGGGCATAGAGGGAACATACCTCAATATAATAAAGGCCATATATCACAAACCCACAGCAAACATCATTATCAATGGGGAAAAACTGAAAGCATTTCCTCTAAGATCAGGAACTAGACAAGGATGTCCACTCTTGCCACTCTTATTCAACATAATTTTGGAAGTTCTAGCCATGGCAATCAATCAGAGAAGAAAAAGAAATAAAAAGAATCCAAATTGGAAAAGTGGTAAAACTGTCACTGCAGATGATATGATACTATACATAGAAAATCCTAAAGATGCCACCAGAAGATTACTAGAGCTAATTAATGAATTTGGTAAAGAAGTCACAGGATACAAAATTAATGCACAGAAATCTCTTGCCCTCCTATACACTAACAAACAATGAAAAATCAGAAAGAAATTAAGGAAACAATCCTATTTTACATCACAGCAAAAGGAATAAAATACCTAGGAATAAACATACCTAAGGAGGCAAAAGTTCTGTATGCAGAAAACTGATTAAAGAAATCAAAGATGACACAAACAGATGGAGAGATATGCCATGTTCTTATATACCATGTTCTTGGATTGGAAGCATCAATTTTGTGAAAATAACTATACTACCTCAATGCAATCTCTATCAATTACCAATAACATTTTCCACAGAAATAGATGGGGTGTGTTTAGAGGTGGCTGTGGGCTCAGGAAGACTTTAAGCAGCCTGTTTGGTGGTGAGTGGGGCTGTGTTCCTGCCCTCTTGGTCATTTGGCCTGAGGCGTCCCAGGACTGGAGCATTTGTGCTGATGGGTGGGGCCAGGTCTTGGTGTCAAAATGGCAGGCACTGGGACAGCTTATGCAATAAGTAACCAGTAACTTTGCCACCAGTGTCTTTATCCCCAGAGTGAGCCACAACCACCCCCCACACCTCCCCAGGAGACCCTCCAATACCAGCAAGTAGGTCTGACCCAGGGTCCTATGAAGTCATTGCTTTGTCCCCTGAGTCCTGGTGTGCATGGGATCTTGTGTGCACCCTCCAAGAGTGGTGTTTCTGTTTCACCCAGACCTATAGAGTCCCTGCAGTCAAGCCCATTGATCTTCAAAGCCAAGTGCTCTGGGGCCTCCTTCAGATGCCAGACTCGCAGACTAGGGAGCTTGCCATGGGTCTCAGAATTCTCACTCCTGTGGGAGAACTTCTGTGATACAATTATTTTCCAGCTTGTGGGTCACCCACCTGGTGGGGTGGGTATGGGACTTGACTATCTAGTGAATGAGCCTCTCCTACCTTTTCATCGTGGTTTCTTCTTTGTCTTTGGAAGTAGAATATCTTTTTTGGTATGTCCCACTCCATTATTTTTTGGATGGTTATTCAGAAGTTAGTTAGGTATAATTTTGGTGTTTTTGTGAGAGGAAGCCACAACTAGAAACAAGAAAATTATGAAATAGGAAAGCTCACCAGTAAAGGCAAACATACAATAAAGGTAGCAAATCATCCACACACAAATATGAAATCTAAACTAGTAATCATGAGAGGAGGGGAGTACAAATGCAGGGTATTTAAAACACATTTAAATATAAATGTTCATGTGTGTTTCTAGACCAGAATTTGGTATACTTTGGATGCTCCATGTAAACTTAAAAAAAAAAATGTATGTTCTATTGTTGTTGCTGGAGTATTCTGTACATTTCAATCAGATCATGATGACTGATAATGTTCTTCAGGTTAGCTATATACTTACTAATTTTCTGCCTCTGCAACATTAATTACAGAAAGAGACGCATTGAATCATCAAAGTATAATAATGGATTTGTCTTAAATGTTTTCCTCAGGTGCTTAGCATTCTTACATGCCTTTGTAAGTAGCTTTTGGAAGGAAAGAACTCTTTGAGAGAAAGAGCTCTCTCCAAGAGACCACTTTTGTCACTTTAGCAAAGCTATATTACAACTAACCTTAAACCAGTGCCCCATGCTCTACTCCTCTCTGGCCCAAGCACACTTTTCAAATCTTTTGATCATACAGTGATCAGGCAGGTTAGACCTTGCCTAACCTATTATTCATTTTTACTTCTTTGATCTTTGTAAAGGACTAAGTAGATAACAGATGACCAGCTCTTCTCCCAAGTTCCCTCTTTAGTACTCTTGTGAACAAATTGTGAACAAGATAACCTCTAGAGTAAGATCACAAGGAGTCAATAAGAATGCATACAATGGGGGATGGCAATGACTTTGACCCTCTATCTCAATGATTAACGGAGATAATTTACCCTTTTCCCTTTAGAAACATTCATAGTTGAGCAAAATCTTCAGAGCTGGTTTTTGGATACATGATTCTGTCTTCTCCCCAGATTGCTGGCTTGTCTGAACAAAGCAACCTTCCTTTCTACCAACACTGGCTTCAGAAGTATTGTTTTCTGAGTGGCAAGCAGCTGAACTCGAGTTTGGTAACACTTTCCAAAAGTCACTTCCTTAACATAAACCCAGTTGAGGTGGAAAGGAATTTGTTATGAGTAAGAGGTTGCTCATTCACATTTTTGACTCTGCAGCATTAACAGAATTGAGGACAAGAGGCCAAATATTAGAATAAAAATGCTCCCATGGAAAGGACTCAAATCAATAAAATTAGAACCAAAAAAGAAGTTACTACTGACACCACAGAAATATAAAGGATCATAAGAGACCATAAGCAGTTATACACCAATAAAATGGACAACCTAGGAGAAATGGACAAGTTCTTAGAAAGGTACAATTTCCTCAGATTGAACCAGGAATAAATAGAAAATATGAACAGACCAATCACAAGTACTGAAATGGAAACTGTGACTAAAAAGCTCCCAAAAAACAAAAGTCCAGGTCCAGATGGCTTCACAAGCAAATTCTATCAAATATTTAGAGAAGATTTAACACCTCTCCTTCACAAACTATTCCAAAAAATTGCAGAGGAATGAGCATTCCCAAGCACATTCTATGAGGCCACAATTACCCTGACACCAAAACCAGACAAAGATACCACACAAAAAGAAAATTACAGGCCAATATCACTGATGAACATAGACATAAAAATCCTGAACAAAACACTAGCAAACAGAATCCAACAGCACATTAAAAGGATCATACACCATGATCAATTGGGATTTATCCCAAGAGTGCAAGGATTCTTCAATATACTCAAATAAATGTGGTATACCATATTAACAAACTGAAGAATAAAAACCATATAATCATTTCAATAGATGTAGAAAAAGCTTTTGATAAAGTCCAACACCTATTTATGATAAAAACTCTCCAGAAAGTAGGCATAGAGGGAACGTACCTATACATACCTACCTCTACCTTTTACATAATAAAAGCCATATACAACAAACCCACAACAAATATCATTCTCAACAGTGAAAAACTGAAAGCATTTCAGTTTTCTGATCTTAGGATAGGAACAACATGAGGATGTCCACTCTTGCCACTATTATTCAACATAGTTTTGGAAGTCTTAGCTACAGCAATCAGAGAAGAAAAATAAATAAAAGGAATCCAAATTGGAAAAGAAGAAATAAAACTCACCATTTGCAGATGACATGATACTATATAGAAAATCATGTAGATGCTACCAGAAAACTACTAGAGCTCATCAATAAACTTGGTAGTCACAGGATACAAAAGTAACACACATTAATAAAAAAGTGTGTTGCATTTCTATACACTAACAAAGAAAGATGACAAAGAAAAATTAAAGAATCCCATTTCCCATCACATCAAAAAGAATAAAATACCTAGGACCTAAGGGCAAAGGACCTGTACTCCAAAAACTACAAGACAATGATGAAAGAAATAGAAGATGACACAAGCAGATGGAAGGAGATACTGTATTCTTAGGTTGGAAGAATCAATATTGTCAAAATGACTATACTACCCAAGGCAATCTACAGACTCAATGAAATGCCAATCACATTACCAATGACATTTTTCAGAGAGCTAGAACAAAAATCTTAAAATTTGTATGTAAACACAAGAGACCCTGAATAGACAAAGCAATCTTGAGAAGAAAGAATGGAGCTGGAGGAATCAGATTCCTTGACTTCAGATTATACTACAAAGCTACAATCATTGAGACATTATGGTACTGACACAAAAACAGAAATATAGATCAATGGAACAGGACAGAGTGTCCAGAGATAAAACCAAGCACCTATGGTCACCTAATCTATGACCAAGAAGGCCAGAATATACAACGGAGAAAAGACAGTCTCTTCATTAAGTAGTGCTGGGAAAACTGGACAGCTACATGTAAAAGAATGCAATTACAACACTCCCTAACACCATATGCAAAAATAAACTCAAAATGGATTAAAGACCTATATGTAAGACTGGGTCTTACATATAGACTCATAGAGGAAAACATAGGCAGAACAATGCCTGTCATAAATCACAGCAAGATCTTCTTTGATCCACCTCCTAGTGTAATGAAAATAGAAACAAAAGTAAAAAAATGGGACCTAATGAAACTTAGAAGCTTTTGCACAGGAAAGGAAACCATAAACAAAATGAAAAGACAACATTCAGAATGGGAGAAAATATTTGCAAAAGAAGTGACTGATAAGGGATTAATCTCCAAAATATACAAATAGCTCATGCAGCTCAATATCAAAAAAACAAACAACCTAATAAAAAAATGGGCAGAAGATCTACATAGATGTCATACAATGAAGACATACTGATGGCCAAAAATCACATGAAAGGATATTCAACATGACTAATTATTAGAGAAAGGAAAATCAAAACTTCAATGAAGTATCTCCTCATACCAGTCAGAATGGCCATCATCAAAATTCTACATAAGATGGATAACTAATCAGAAAATGCAAATGAAGAAACAAGATTGTAAAGCAACTATACTCCAATAAAAATTAATTTTAAAAAGAATAAAAGTAAGCTAAGTTTGAAAAAAAAATCTACAAACTATAAGTGCTGGAGAGGGTGTGGAGAAAAGGGAAACCTTGTACACTGTCATTGGGAATGTAAATTGGTATAGCCACTATGGAGAACAGTATGGATTTTCCTTAAGGAACTAAAAATAGAGCTACCATATGATCCTGTAACCCCATTCCTGGACATATAGCCAGAGAAAACCATAATTTGAAACAATACGTGCACCCCAGTTTTCATTGGAGCACTATTAACAATACTCAGAAGGTGGTAGCAATCTAAATATACATCAACAGAGGAATGGTTAAAGAAGATGCTGTACATATATACAATGGAATATTACCTAGCCATAAAAAATGAAAAAAAATGCCATTTATAGTGCATGGATGGACCTAGAAATTGGCATACTGACGGAAATAAGTCAGACACAGAAAGACAAATATCATATGATATCACTTATGTGTGAAATTTTAAAAAATGGTACAAATGAATTTATTTACAAAACAGAAATTAAGTCACAGATGTAGAAAACAAACTTATAGTTATCAGGTGGGAAAGCATGGGTGTGGGGAGGGATAAATTGGGAGTTTGAGATTGACATATACATACTACTATATATAAAATGGATAACTAATAAGGACCTGCTGTATAGCCCAGGAAACTCTTCTCAATACTCTGTAATAACCTATATGGGAAAAGAATCTAAAAAGAGTGGATGTATGTATATGTATAACTGATGCACTTTACTGTACACCACAAACTAACACAACATTGTAAATCAACTATACTCCCATAAAAATAAAATAAAATGCTCCCATTGCTCAGGAAATTCCAAGGGCTTGGGAGCTAATGAGCCAATATGATGTGAATAAACAAATATATACTTCTGGTAAATCACAATACTACACACACACACACACACAGAAATCTCCTATAGACAGATTAAAGGAGAAGCATTTTTTACTTGAATAATCCAGCAGTTTCACTAGGAGTCTGACAATGTTAAAGAGACTAAGCAAGTTCCATTTCTGGTAAAGAATATATTTTTGTAGACATTTTAGAAATAAAATAGTATAAGGTAATTTCTACAAGATATCAAATTGTAACAAATGGTTATAATTCTCTGGGCCACTCCTTTGTCCAAGTTGATTTTTAACAGCAAGTGCCCATAGTGTTGAATTATTAAGATAATAGGAATGAATACATATTAAATAACAACACCAAATATAGGGGATTGGTTCAAGATGGTGGAGTAAAAGGACATGCTCTCACTCCCTCTTTCGAGAACACTGGAATCACAACTAACTGCTAAACAATCATTGACAGGAAGACACTGGAACTCACCAAAAAATATACCCCACATGCAAAGACAAAGGAGAAGCCGACATGACATAGTAGGAGGGGTGCTATTACAATAAAATCAAATCCCATAACTGCTGGGTGGGTGACTCACAAACTGGAGAACACTTATAGCACAGAAGTCCACCCACTGGAGTGAAGGTTCTGAGCCCCATGTCAGGTTTCCCAACCTGGAGATCTGGTAATGGGAGGAGAAATTCCTAGAGAATCAGACTTTGAAGGTGAGTGAGATTTGATTGCAGGACTTCAGCAGGACTGGGGGAAACAGAGACTCCACTCTTGGAGGGCACACACAAAGTAGTGTGCACGTTGAGACCCAGGAGAAGGAGCAGTGACCCCCTAGGAGACGGAATAAGACCTACATGCTAGTGTTGGAGGGTCTCTTGCAGAGGTGGGGGCAGCTGTGGCTCACCAAGGGACAAGGACACAGGCAGCAGAAGTTCTGGGAAGTACTCCTTGGTGAGAGACCTCCTGGAGTCTGTCATTAGCCCCACCAAAGAGCCCAGGTAGGCCCCAGTGTTGGGTCACCTCAGGACAAACAACCAGCAGGTAGGGAACCCAGACCCACACCTCAGCAGAAAAATTGATTAAAGTTTTACTGAGCTCTGCCCACCAGAGCCACAGCCAGGTCTACCCACCACCAGGCCC
Organism: Neophocaena asiaeorientalis asiaeorientalis; assembly: GCF_003031525.2. Taxonomy (NCBI): domain Eukaryota; kingdom Metazoa; phylum Chordata; class Mammalia; order Artiodactyla; family Phocoenidae; genus Neophocaena; species Neophocaena asiaeorientalis. Next base: position 2,075,371 of record NW_020173940.1, on the reverse strand, counting down.
ACCCACCACCAGGCCCTCTAATCATGAAACTTCCACAACCCTCTTAGAAAGCCTCATCCACCAGAGGGCAGACAGCAGAAGCAAGAAGAACTACAATACTGAAGCCTGTGGAACAAAAATCACATTCACAGAAAGAGACAAGATGAAAAGGCAGAAGGCTATGTCCCAGGTGAAGGAACAAGATAAAACCCCAGAAAAACAACTACATGAAATGGAGATAGACAATCTTCCAGAAAATGAATTCAGAATAATGATAGTGAAGATGATCCAGGACCTTGGAAAAAGAATGGAGGCAAACATTGAGAAGACGCAAAAAATGTTTAACAAAGATCTAGAAGAATTAAAGAACAAACAAATGGAGAGGAACAATACAATAACTGAAATGAAAAATACACTAGAAGAAATCAATAGCAGAATAACTGAGGCAGAAGAATGGATAACTGACCCGGAAGACAGAATGGTGGAATTCATTGCTGTGGAACAGAATAAAGGAAAAAGAATGAAAAGAAATGAAGACAGCCTGAGGCCTCTGGGACAACATTAAACACAAGAATATTCGCATTATATGGGTCCCAGAAGGAGAAGAGAGAGAGAAAGGACCCGAGAAAATATTTGAAGAGATTATAGTCAAAAACTTCCCTAACATGGGAAAGGAAATAGCCACCCGAGTCCAGGAAGCACAGAGAGTCCCATACTGGATAAACCCAAGGAAAAACATGCCGAGACACACATTAATCAAACTGGAAAAAATTAAAGACAAAGAAAAATTATTGAAAATAGCAAGGGAAAAATGACAAACAACATACAAGGGAACTCCCAAAAGGTTAAGAGCTGATTTATCAGCAGAAACTCTACAAGCCAGAAGGGAGTGTCATGGTATACTTAAAGTGATGAAAAGGAAGAACCTACAACCAAGGTTACTCTACCCAGCAAGGAGCTCATTCAGATTTGATGGAGAAATGAAAAGTTTTAAGACAAGCAAAAGCTAAGAGAATTCATAACACGAAACGAATAGGACACTACATAATGATCAAGGGATCAAGCCAAGAAGAAGATATAACAATTGTAAATATTTATGCACCCCAAATAGGAGCACCTCAATACCTAAGGCAACTGCTAACAGCTATAAAAGAGGAAATTGACAGTAACACAATAATAGTGGGGGACTTAACAATGTGCTTACACCAATGGACAGATTATCCAAATAGACAATTAATAAGGAAACACAACCATTATATGACACAATAGAGCAGATAGATTTAATTGATATTTATAGGCTGTTCCATCCAAAAACAGCAGATTAAACTCTCTTCTCAAGTGCACACGGAACATTCTCCAGGATAGATCACACATTGAGTCACAAATCAAGCCTCAGTAAATTTAAGAAAATTGAAATCATATCAAGCATCTTTTCTGACCACAACACTATGAGATTAGAAATCAATTACAGGGAAAGAAATGTAAAAAACACAAACATATGGAGTCTAAACAATACAGTATTAAATAACCAAGAGATCACTGAAGAAATCAAAGAGGACATCAAAAAATACCTAGAGACATATGACAATGAAAACCTATGGGATGCAGCAAAAGCAGTTCTAAGAGGGAAGTTTATAGCAATACATGCCCACCTTAAGAAACAGGAAACATCTTGAATAAACAACCTAACCTTGCACCTAAAGCAATTAGAGAAAGAAGAACAAAAAAACCCAAAGTTAGCAGAAGGAAAGAAATCATAAAAATCAGATCAGAAATAAATGAAAAAGAAATGAAGGAAATGATAACAAAGATCAATAAAACTAAAAGCTGGTTCTTTGAGAAGATAAACAAAACAGATAAACCACTAGCCAGACTCATCAAGAAAAAAAGGGAGAAGACTCAAATCAATAGAATTAGAAATGAAAAAGGAAAAGTAACAACTGACACTGAAGAAATACAAAAGATCATGAGAGATTACTACAAGCAACTCTATGCCAATAAAATGGACAACCTGCAAGAAATGGACAAATTCTTAGAAATGCACAACCTGCCAAGACTGAATCCAGAAGAAATAGAAAATATGAACAGACCAATCACAAGCACTGAAATTGAAACTGTGATTAAAAATCTTCCAACAAACAGAAGTCCAGGACAGATGGCTTTACAGGTAAATTCTATCAAACATTAAGAGAACAGCTAACACCCTCCTTCTCAAACTCTTCCAAAAAAATTGCAGAGGAAGGAACACACCCAAACTCATTCTATGAGGCCACCATCACCTTGATACCGAAACCAGGCAAAGATACTACAAAAAAGGAAAGTTACAGACCAATATCACTGATGAATATAGATGCAAAAATCCTCAACCAAATACTAGCAAACAGAATCCAACAGCACATTAAAAGGATCAAGTGGGATTTATCCCAGAGATATAGGGATTCTTCAATATACACAAATCAATCAATGTGCTACACCATATTAACAAATTGAAGAATAAAAACCATATGATCATCTCAGTAGATGCAGAAAATGCTTCTGACAAAATTCAACACTGATTTATGATAAAAACTCTCCAGAAAGCGGGCATAGAGGGAATGTACTTCAATATAATAAAGGCCATATATGACAAACCCACAACAAACATCAGTCTCAATGGTGAAAAACTGAAAGCATTTCCTCTAAGATCAGGAACAAGACAAGGATGTCCACTCCCACCACTATTATTCAACATAGTTTTGGAAGTCCTAGCCATGGCAATCAGAGAAGAAAAAGAAATAAAAGGAATACAAATTGGAAAAGAAGTAAAATGGTCACTGTTGGCAAGTGACATGATACTATACATATAGAATCCTAAAGATACCACCAGAAAACTACTAGAGCTAATCAGTGAATTGGGTGAAGTTGCAGAATACAGTATTAATGCAGAGAAATATCTTGCATTCCTATACACTGATGATGAAAAATCTGAAAGAGAAATTAAGGAAACACTCCCATTTACCATTGCAACAAAAAGAATTAAATACTTAAGGATAAACCTCCCTAAGGAGACAAAAGACCTATATGCAGAAAACTATAAGACACTGATCAAATAAATTAAAGATGGTACAAACAGATGGAAAGACATATCATATTCTTGGATTGGGAGAATCAATATTGTGAAAATGACTATACTACTCAAAGCAATCTACAGATTCAATGCAATCCCTATCAAATTACAAATGGCATTTTTTTTTTTTTTACAGACTTAGAACAAAAAATCTTAAAATTTGTATGGTGACACAAAAGATCCTGAATAGCCAAAGCACTCTTGAGGAGAAAAAATGGAACTGGAGGAATCAGACTCCCTGACTTCAGAGTATACTACAAAGCTACAGTAATCAAGACAATATGGCACTGGCACAAAAACAGAAATATAGATCAATGGAACAGGATAGAAAGCCCAGAGATAAACTCACGCACCTATGGACAGCTAATCTATGACAAAGGAGGCAAGGATATACAGTGGAGAAAAGACAGTCTCTTCAATAAGTGGTGTTGGGAAAACTGGACAGCTACATGTAAAAGAATGAAATTAGAACACTCCCTATCAGCATACACAAAAATAAACTCAAAAGGATTAGAGACCTAAATGTAAGACCAGGCACTATAAAACTCTTAGAGGAAAACATAGGAAGAACACTCTTTGACATAAATCACAGCAAGATCTTCTGTGACCCACCTCCTAGAATAATGGAAATAAAAATAAAAATGAGCAAATGGGACCTAATGAAACTTAACAGCTTTTGCACAGCAAAGGAAACCATAAACAAGACCAAAAGACAACCCTTAGAATGGGAGAAAATATTTGCAAATGAATCATCGGACAAAAGATTAATCTGCAAAATATAAAAACAGCTCACACAGCTAAATCTTAAAAAAAAAAAACCAAACAACCCAATCCAAAAATGGGCAGAAGACCTAAATAGACATTTCTCCAAAGAAGACATACAGATGGCGAAGAAGCACATGAAAAGCTGCTCAACATCACTAATTATTAGAGAAATGCAAATCAAAGCTACAATGAGGTATCACCTCACACCAGTTACAATGGGCATAATCAGAAAATCTACAAACAAATGCCAGAGAGGGTGTGGAGAAAAGGAAACCCTCCTGCACTGTTGGTGGGAATGTAAATTGAAACAGCCACTATGGAGAGCAGTATGGCATTTCCTTAAAGAACTAAAAATAGAATTACCATATGATCCAGCAATCCCACTGCTGGGCATATACCCAGAGAAAAACATAATTCAAAAACGTCATGTAGGGCTTCCCTGGTGGTGCAGTGGTTGAGAGTCTGCCTACTGATGAAGGGGACACGGGTTCGTGCCCCGGTTCGGGAAGATCCCACATACCGCAGAGTGGCTAGGCTCGTAATCCATGGCCGCTGAGCCTCTGCTTCACAACAGGAGAGGCCACAACAGTGAGAGGCCCACGTACCACAAAAAAAAATAAAGTCATGTACCAAAATGTTCATTGCAGCCCTATTTACAATAGCCAGGTCATGGAAGCAACCTAAATGCTCATTAACAGGTGAATGGATAAAGAAGTAGTGGTACATATACACAATGGAATATCACGCAGCCATAAAAAGGAACAAAATTGGATCATTTGTAAAGACATGGATGCATCTATAGACTGTCATATAGAGTGAAGTAAGTCAGAAAGAGAAAATCAACTATATTAATGTATATATGTGGAACCTAGAAAATGATACAGATGAACCGGTTTTCAGAGCAGAAATTGGGACACAGAAGTAGAGAAAAAAGTTATGGACATCAAAGGTGGAAAGTGGCAGGAGGTGGGGGTTGTGGTGTGATGAATTGGGAGATTGGGATTGACATGTATACACTGATGTGTATAAAATGGATGATTAATAAGAAAAAATAAATAAATGAAATTAAAAAAAAAGACTTGAAATAAAGTGTCTACCAGTCCAATGAGTCTTTTACCTACTTTCTATTTTCTCAGTCTTATCATCTGATAAGCAGGCCTCCTAGCCTCTTCATCCCCACTAACATTTTGTATTAACCATGGTCACTAACACAGAAGTGCCATACATTTGAGATAAATTCTTTCCAGCTGGTATTTCTAAAATACTGTCAGTGACTTGTGAGACTCTGAGAGGTGTAAGAATTCACAGTTTAAACCCTGAAAAACCTTTGAAAATCATCTTTTTAAAAGGGTATGCTGAAAAAATGCATTGAAAACAATAAAGGGCTAGAGAATTTCACTGAATAGAATAAAGGGATCTATCACTGGATTCTTGTTATTCTTTCCTATTAATAGCTTACTTCATTTTCATGGTTTTCCATGAGAGGTGAAAAAAACATATTTGAATATAGAAATATATCAATATTTAAAATTAAAATTTGGGGTTGGCCAAAATCTTCATTTGGGATTTTTCCTTAAAATGTTATGGAAAAACCCAAACGAACTTTCTGGCCAACCTAATGTTTGTTGGGATCTTTGAAACCTCACCACCTTCATAGCATTCCATGTCTCTTTCATGCTTACATATTATACCACTGTTGTCACAGAGGGCAGAGAAAAATATGCCAGATTTCTGTGCTATGCAACTGAAGTTCAATATTAAACTATATTAATGCCATGCTGTATATTTTATGAAAAATTATCTTTGTGTACAATTTCATATAGAAATTTGATAAATACAAATTCCTCTGCTTTCTGTGTAATCTTACCAAATTACTCCCACTTCAATGTGAAGTACAGAAGTTTATGACTTACATGAATTTGTTGATATTATACAGAATCAAGAAGAATTTATGTTTCTTAAATCAATGAAGAATATATGTGTAGATGCAACCTAACAGAGAAATAAAAATGTCCCTTGATTGCAAGAGACCAAACAGACACAGAATAGAGAACACTCAATATTTAGTAGTGTTTCTCAAATTACTGAGAATGTTCAACTGTATCAGAATCATCTTAGGCTTCTGTTATACCAGCATTTTATGAGTGCAACCACGGAGAGGTAGTGTGACCATATCTAAGAGAAACACTGAAATAGAGAAAGTCAGGGAAGCTGTAACACATCAAGGTTCCTAGATTCAAATGCAAATATGTATAACCATCATCTTATAGAGCCTATTGAAGTTAGCCAACCTCAAAAATTATTAAGATGAAACTTAATAACCTACACTTGAAATAAGTTTTAACCACTTATATGAGACTGGACATATTCTATAACCAGTAATTAATACCACAACAAAATATGATATTTAGGTATAGATCATTATCACAGATTATAACAAGGACACACAAATGAGATTAAGATCTTAAAAGAAAATAAAGGAGGAGGTGGAGACAAGATGGCAGAGTAGAAAGACGTGAGATCACCCCCTCTCATGAAAACTCCAAAATCACAACTAATGGTTGAACAACCATTGACAAAAAATTGCTGGAACCTTCAGAAAAGATATGCTACATTCAAAGAGAAAGAAGCCACAATGAGGTGGCAGAAGCAGTACAACTGTGGTAAAATCAAATCCCATAATATTGCAGAGGTTCTCCCACAGGACTGAAAGTTCTGAAGTCCCACATCCCCAGCCTAAGGGTCTGCAAATGGGAGGATGAGCCTCCAGAGAATCTAGCTTTGAAGGCCAGAAGAATTTGATCCCAGGAATTCCACAGAGTGAGGGAACCAGAAACAGTACTCTTAGAGGGCACACACAAGGTCTCGTGTGTACCAGGACACAGGGAAAAAAGCAGTGACTTCATAAGGGCCAGGGCCAGACTTACCTGCTAGTATTAGAGGATCTCAGCAGGAGGCGGAGGGTGGTAGTGGCTCATTACAGGGACAACACTCACATTGTAGGGGTACCAGAAGGAGAAGAGAGAGAGAGAAGATACCTGAGAAAATATTTGAAAAGGTAATAGCTAAAAACTTCCCTAACATGGGAAAGGAAACAGTAACCCAAGTCCAGTAAACACAGAGTCCTGGGCAGGATAAACCCGAAGAGGAATATGACAAGACACGTATACTGAAACTAACAAAAATTAAAGAAAAAGGAAAAATTTTTAAAGCGATAAGGGAAAAGCAACAAATAACATACAAGGGAATTCCCATGAGGTTATCAGCTGATTTTTCATCAGAACCTCTACAGGCCAGAAGGCCACAGTATATTTAAAGTGATAAAAGGTAAGAATCTATAACCAAGAATACTCTACCCAGCAAGGTTCTCATTCAAATCCAATGGAGAAATCAAAAGCTCTATAGACATGCAAAGGCTAAGAGAATACAGCACAACCAGACAAGCTTTGCAACAAATTCTAAAGGAACTTTTCTAGGTAGAAATGCAAATGCCACAATTAAAAACAAGAAAAGTCTGAATGGAAAAGCTTACCAGTAAAGGCAAACATAAAGTAAAACTAGGATATCATCTGTACACGATATCATATCAACAAGCAATCATAAGAAGACAAGTGTAAAAATGCAGAATATTGGAAATGCATTTGAAATTAAAAGACCATCAAGTTAAAACAATCTTGTATATATACAGACTGCTATGTCAAAACCTCATGGTAACAGAAAACCAAAACCCTTCAACAGATACAAACACAAAAAAAGAATAAGGAATCCAAACACAACATTAAAATTAGTCATCAAATCACAAGAGAAGAGAAAAAAAGAGGAAGGTAAGAAAAAAGACCTACAAAAACTAATCAAAAACAACAAAATTGCAATAAGAACATACATATCAGTAATTACCTTAAATGTAAATGGATTAAATGCTCCAAACAAAAGACATAGACCGGCTGAATGGATACAAAAACAAGACCCATATATATGCTGTCTACAAGAGACCCCCTTCACATCTAGGAACACATACAAACTAAAACTGAGGGAATGGAAAAAGATATTGCATGCAAATGGAAATCAAAAGAAACATGGGGCAGCATTACTCATATCAGAAAAAATAGACTTTAAAATAAAGACTGTTAACAAAAGACAATGAAGGACACTACATAATGATCAAGGGATCAATCCAAGAAGAAGATATAACAACTGTAAATATTTATGCACCCAACATAGGAGCACCTCAATATATGAGGCCAATACTAGCAGCCATAAAAGGAGAAACTGACAGTAACTCTATAATAGTGGGTGACTTTAACTCCCCACTTACACCAGTGGACAGATCATCCAGACATAAAAGTGATAAGGAAACACAGGGCTTAAATGACACATTAGACCAAATGGATTTAATTGATATTTATAGAGCATTCCATCCAACAGCAGCACACATTCTTCTCAAGTGCAAATGGAACATTGTCCAAGATTGATCACATGCTCAGCCACAAAGTGAGCCTCAATAAATTTAAGAAAATTAAAATCATATCAAGCATCTTTCTGAGCACAATACTATGAAATTAGAAATCAACTACAAGAAAAAAACTTAAAAAAAAAAGCAAACACACAGAGGTTAAACAATATGCTACTAAACAACCAATGGATCAGTGAAAAAATCAAAGTGGAAATTAAAAAAAATATACCTAGAGACAAATGAAAATGAAAGCACAACTATCCAAAACTTATGGGATGCAGCAAAAGCAGTTCTAAGAGGGAAGTTTATAGCAATACAATCTTACCTCAGCAAACAAGAAAAACCCCAAGTAAACAACCTGACCTTACACCAAAAGCAACTAGAGAAAGAAGAACAAACAAAACCCAAAGTTAATAGGAGGAAGGAAATCATAAAGATCAGAGCAGATAAATGAAATAGAGATGAAGAAAACAATAGAAAAGATCAATGTTTATCTTCTCTGAAATATAAACAAAACTGATAAACTTTTAGCCAGAATCATCAAGAAAAAAAGTGAGAGGGCTCAAATCAATAAAATTAGAAATGAAAAAGAAGTTACAGTGGACACCACAGAAATACAAATGATCATAAGAGACTACTACAAACACTATATGCAAATAAAATGGACAACATAGAAGAAATGGACAAATTCTTAGAAAGGCACAATCTCCCAAGATTGAACCAGGAAGTAATAGAAAATATGAACAGGCCAATAACAAGTACTGAAATTGAAAGTGTGATTAAAAAACTCCCAACAAAAAAAAGTCCAGGACCTGATGGCTTCACAGGAAAATTCTATCAAACATTTAGAGAAGGGTTAACACCTATCCTTTACAATATATTCCCAAAAATTGCAGAGGAAGGAAAACTCCCTAAGTCAACATTGGAGGCAACCATCACCCTGATACCAAAACCAGACAAAGATACCACTAAAAAGGAAAATTACAGGCCAATATCACTGATGAACATACATGCAAAAATCCTCAACAAAATACTAGCAATCCAAATCCAACAACACATGAAAAGGACCGTACACGATGATCAAGTGGGATTGATCCCAGGGTTGCAAGTATTCTTCAATATCCACAAATCAAACAGTGTGATACACCACATTAACAAACTGAAAAATAAAATCTATATGATCATCTTAATAGATGCAGAAAAAGCTTTTGCCAAAATTCAACACCTATTTATGATAAAAGCTCTCCCTAAAGTGGGCATAGAGGGAACATACCTCAACATAATAAAGACCGTATTTGACAGACCCACAGTTAACATCATACTCAATGATGAAAAGCTAAAAGCATTTCCTCTAAGATTGGGAACAAGACAAGGATGTCCACTCTTGCCACTTTTATTCAATATAGTTGTGGAAGTCCTAGCCATGACAATCAGAGAAGAAAAAGGAATAAAATGAATCCAAATTGGAAAAGAAGTAAAGCTGTCACTGTTTGCAGATGACATGATACTCTACATAGAAAATCCTAAAGATGCTACCAGAATGCTACTAGAGCTCATCAATGAATTTGGTAAATTTGCTGGAAACAAAATTAATACACACAAATCTCTTGCATTTCTATACACTAACAATGAACAATCACACAAAAAGAAATTAAACAAGCAACCCCATTTACCATCACATCAAAAAGAATAAAATATGTAGGAATAAACCTACCTAAGGAGGCAAAACACCTGTACTCAGAAAACTATAAGACATGGATGAAAGAAATCAAAGATTCCACAAACAGATGGAAAGATATACCATGATCTTGGACTGGAAAAATCAATATCGTCAAAATGACTGTACTACCCAAAGCAATCTACAGATTCAGTGCAATCCCTATCAAATTACCAATGACATTTTTTACAGAATTAGAACAAAAAAATTTTACAATTTGTATGGAAACACAAAAGACCCAGAATAGCCAAAGCAATCTTAAGAAAGACAAAGCTGGAGGAGTCAGGTTCCCTGACTTCAGACTACACTACAAAGCTACAGTCATCAAAACAGTACAGTACTGGCACAAAAAAACAGAAATATAGATCAATAGACAGGATAGAAAGCCCAGAAATGAGCCCACACACTTATGGTCAATTAATCTATGACAAAGAAGCATGAATATACAATGGAGAAAAGATAGTCTCTTCAATAAACAGTGTTGGGAAAACTGGACAGCTACATGTAGAACAATGAAATGAGAACATTCTCTACCACCATATACAAAAATAAACTTGAAATGAATTAAAGACCTAAATGTAAGACCAGATACTATAAAACCCTCAGAGGAAAATATCAACAGAGCACTCTTTCACATGAATCACAGTAATATATTTTTCAATCCATCTCCTAGAGTAAAGGGAAATAAAAACAAGAATAAACAAATGGGATGTAATGAAACTTAAAAGCTTTTTGCACAGCAGAGGAAACCCATAGAGTGGGAGAAAATATTTGCAAACAATGTGACCAACAACTGATTAATCTCCAAAATATATAGTCAGCTCATGTAGCTCAATATCAAAAAAAAAAAAAAGACCAACAATCCAATAAAAAAATGGGCAGAAGGCCTAAATAGATATATCCCCAAAGAAGATATACAGATGGCCAAAAAGCACATGAAAAGATGCTCATCATCACTAATTATCAGAGAAATGCAAACAAAAACTACAATAAGATATCACCTTGCACCAGTCAGAATGGCCATCATCAAAAAGTCTACAAACAATAAGTGCTGGAGATGGTGTAGAGAAAAGGGAACCGTCCTACACTGTTGTTGAGTATGTAAATTTGTACAGCCACTCTGGAGAACAGTATGGAGGTTCCTTAAAGAACTAAAAATAGAGCTACCATATGGTCCAGCAATCCCATTCCTGTGCATATATCCAGAGAAAACCATGGTTTGAAAGGATATGTGCACCCCAGTGTTCACTGCAGTGCTGTTTATAATAGCTTAGACATGGGAGCAACCTAATGAATAATAAAGATGTAGTACATATATACAATGGAAAACTATTCAGCCATTAAAAAGAATAAAATAATGCCATTTGCAGCAACATGGATGGACCTGGAGATTATAATAAGTGAAGTAAGTCAGTCAGAGAAAACAGTTATCAGAGGTTATTGCTTATATCCAGAACCTAAAAAAAATGATACAAATGAACTTATTTACAAAACAGAAACAGACAGACATAGAAAACAAACTTATGGTTACCAAAGGCAAAAGGTGGGGGGGAGAGATAAACTGGGACTTTGGGATTGACATATGCACACTACTATATTTAAAAAAGATAATCAACAAGGACCTACTGTATGATACAGGGAATTCCACTAATATTCTATAATCATTTGGGAAAAGGATTTGAAAAAGAATAAATATACTTATGTGTATAATTGAATCACTTTGCTATACCCTGATACTAACACAATATTGTAGATCAACTATAGTCCAATATAAAATAAAAATTAAAAAAAATAAAAAGGATCATAGTCTACCCTAAGGCAAATAGTATCTCTTATGTGTATTAAAAAGTTATTAGTATAATATACTTTGCCACCCCCTTTATTTTGCTTGTAATCATTTAAACCCCCTTTTGTGCTCCAGGTGTTCCTGAGTTTATGAGGCTTGGTACATGACAGAGTTCATTACCTGTTTTAGGTGCTGAATATACCAGGTAGTTTTTCAACCTTTGCTGCAGTTAAGGTTCAGGCAGCTAGAATCCCCTAACCAGATAGATCAACACCGGACAGTGAATTAGGAACTAATAAAAATATCAGCAGGGACCAAAGAGAATCTTTTAGTTTTGATCTTGTAGTTACAGAAAATTTAAGTTCTTGGAGCAGCAAGGACAGCCTAGGTGACAGTGGTACTGGCTGAAGCAGTACAGTGCTCTGCAGTGTAGAACGACCACACTGGTTCTGTAGCCTGAGTCTGGGCTTGGTATCCTACAGCCTTAGGGAACCTCTCAGTGGTTCTGGGACCCAACAAATATCCATTTAATAAACTCATTCCCTGCTTAAAGCAGTCAGAGGCTGTTCTGGCTGCTAATAATTAAGATCCCTGACAGATGGATTTAATAAGAATTTTTATGTAAATATTTTCTTATTTACATGAAATTTAAAATATTAAATTTTTTAGTTACTGCTTACATTATTTTTTTGTTAAATGTGTATTATTTATAAATTGTTATTATTTTGTAGTGCAGTGTTAAATGTTTTTTTAATGTAGAGAATGCTGTCTATAATGGCTATATTACTCATTAAAATTGACTTCACATAATTTTATTTAAATCTTGTAAGTTTTGATACTTCATTTAGAGAAAAGGAAAAGAAAATACAAATAGATAATTCAAATAGTTTATCCAAGGTCACAAAACCAGGAAGTGGTGGTAGAACCTATGTCTTTTGTCAGAAATCCCAGGAGTTTCAACCTATGTTATGTTGCCTTTAAAATGAGGTTCAAGGAAGAAAGAAATAAACACCTATCTAAAGGGAACTCTAATTCTTGACCATAGGTAATGAGATTAGGCAAAGTAGAGTTTACATTTAAAATTATATATCTACATATCTATATGTATATCTTTATATATTCAAAGTCTTACAGACTCTTAACAGACTGTATATTTTCTTTGGTGTCACCTTGAATACCTGTGCCCCACCTTCTCTTAGAGAAGGCTTAGAAAAATTCTGTCTACCTAAGCTTAAAAAGTAAACAAAAGCCTCATTACTGTGGATTTTCAATAAAATTCTAAGAGGAAAAGAGAAGAAGAGAGAATGAGAAAAAAAAGTACTTCTTATTTTGCTTCATTGTAGCCTAATATATTTTTAGGGGTTGATGTATGAAAGAATAAATAAACATTAATCATCAAAAGATTTTCAGGGCTTGCCTGGTGGCGCAGTGGTTGAGAGTCCGCATGCCAATTCAGGGGACGCGGGTTTGTGCCCCGGTCTGGGAAGATCCCACATGCCGCGGAGCGGCTGGGCCCGTGAGCCATGGCCGCTGAGCCTGCGCGTCCGGGGCCTGTGCTCCGCAGCGGGAGGGGCCACAGCAGTGAGAGGCCCGCATACCGCAAAAAAAAACAAAAACAAAAACAAAAAAACAGATTTTCAAAGTTTCCTTCAGCATGTAGTCTGAGGCAGCGCTAAGAGTTGAGAGGCTGTGAATGCGTAGCAGTGTTTCCTAGAGGCAAAGAGACACCACTCTTTTCTAAACTTTTCTTTCCTTCCCTGAGTACACCTCCTTAGACTCCCATTCTTGTATCACTCCAGAGCAGTTACTGTAGTACTCTAGTACTGACTGCAGAGTTTGCATTTCAATCCCATCAATAATAATTCACTTCACCTGATTTCTGAGTCCCAAATTAACAGCATTTAATGCTTATAATGTTTGGCTAGACTTGCAACAACCAATGTCATGGAGCTCTATCTCAGTACTGTGCCCTGAGCATCTGTTCTTATGTCTCTTATGAAAACCTCCTGGAGGACAGAGAGGAAGCCACTTCTGCTTTCTAATTCAAAACCACCAAATATCTGAGTGAATTTATACACTCACTTGTTCGAATTTTCCAGAGTATCAATTTGTATCAATACTCTTGTGTTACAGCTGCTGTCTGTCCTTACTTCACTCTTAGTTGTTTGAGCCAACACACACACACACACACACACACACACACACACACACGTACAGACACATAAATACATCTGCATTATCCCAGCTTCCAAATAAACTCTCACTTTATTCCTTCTTTGAAAATATAAAACCCTACTTGGTCATATCTTAATCATTAAAAGGGACTGGCCTCAGGCTTCGCCTTTGAATTGCAAACTGTTTCCAGTCCGTAACATCACCAAACAGGATGCTTTTGGCTAGAACCCATAGCCTTTCACTGCACTGTGGGCACAAGACTGAAAGGACCCTCTTGAGACCCAAAGACTGTAAACCATCTCTTCCTGATACACTTCAGCTCTCAGAGGTTCTCCTGGCACAGTTACTACTTTGACACTTGACCCCACTTCTTTGAGAGTTTGTCAGAGGCACTGGATGATTGTTGCAGGCAACTGTTAAAACAGAGAAAATAAATTAACTGAGAGGGGTCATAATTCTACCTATTTCACTTCTTGTTCTCTCAGCCTAAAGGGAAAAAAATACAAAATCATCTTTAACCTTTATAATTCATTTAGCTTATCTTGCTAGCTGATAAGGAGAGATGTAGTGTTCTGAGAAGTGGAAATGTACCTAGAGTTGAAAGTTTTAGCAAACATGATATAAAAAGCATAAGGTTCTTAGAAGAGTGGGCATGTTCAGAGAAATTGTAGATTACAGTAATTTATTAAAATGTCTGTTAGTAAGTCATATCCTCTTTAATTGCATAAGATCTAGTTAAGAATCTAAAGGAAAGGAAGCATTTGCCCTCTTTCAGCTCCATCCCATCAGTACTTTTCACTTTTATAGATTAGAATTACAAATCTTTATTGGCCAAATACCTGGATAATTTAAGGCACCAGAATCATAGGGCTTTGAGCTCTCAAAGGAATTAATGATCACAATGAAGAGTATGAATCAAAGCTTGGAAAGGTATGGGTGTGGACCTGTTCTTTTTCTTTAGAGGTGTACAATTCATTTTCCTTCCTTCACTTTTCCCCTTTTGGATTCTTTTAAATCCTAAATGCTGGTGTTTAGACAAGCCTGAGGGCAGTACTTGGTTCCCTAGCTGGGAAACTTGCTTTCAGTGATTGGAGTTTTACAAGGAGCTAAAGGTATAAAAGCATGTGCATAAACTCTTCTCACTTCAAAAACTTTCTCTGAGTTTGTGATCCCAGCCAATGTGCCCAAGGAAGAAAGCTCAGGTCAGCTCTGTTCTAAGCACTGGGATTAGCTTTCCTTTTCTGCTTAATCTTCTCATTCACATATTTGCTCAGGATAGGTAATAAGAATTGAATTCAGGTTTGGTTTTTTGTTTAAGTCTAGGCAAAGGAGGCCTGTTTTGTATCTAAGCACTCAATGCCTGTGTTGTTTAGGGAGTAAGATCCAATTTCTCCTGCTTAGTTTACTAGCACTTTATATTAGAGAATGGAGTTTCACCTAGTAATAAAGTGGTAATCTACCCTGATTTTTTCTTCAGGGATATTGAGAACTTGTTCATCAAGAAAAGGATATGGAAATTCCTGTATGCCATGATTTCCTTGAATACTTGAACTCCATTTGTATTCATACGTACCAAATATATAAATGATATTTTACAGAGATAACAGCTGGAGGAAGCCACGTTATTCATTCCAACTCCTTAACAAAAGGCTCCAAATGTGAGCTCTTTCAAAGTCTGTTCGAGCTGCAGAGAGCCCCTTTGCCCCATATCATGCCTTTCCTTGGGCAGCCTACATCCAGTCACTGAGAAAGGTGAGGATCAAGAGGTATGGGCATTTCCACCTGACATGGGGCACTCCAACTGGCAGTTATTCCCTCTAGAGCTGCCCTCCAGGTTCATTG
The DNA here is from genome assembly GCF_003031525.2 of Neophocaena asiaeorientalis asiaeorientalis. Lineage (NCBI taxonomy): Eukaryota > Metazoa > Chordata > Mammalia > Artiodactyla > Phocoenidae > Neophocaena > Neophocaena asiaeorientalis. The sequence continues at coordinate 2,059,548 of NW_020173940.1, read as the reverse complement.
GGGCTTTATTGGTCCTGCATCACAGTTCACCTTTTTCCTCCACCCAATCCTGCTTCCTCTCGCTTCCTTTTAAAGGCTTTTATTTGTAATAAACATCTTGAACCTCAAACTCTATGTTAGTCTTCATTCTGAGTAACCCAATCTGTGACATAAATAAATAAATAAGCAAATAAATATAGTGTGTGTATATATTTGTGTGTGTGTGTAAGGAGCTCTTTTGCCCATTTTTACTCCCCTCAAAGCTTACAGAAATGAGATCACTAGGTAACAGTTAACCTAACTCCTGACTTATGTTCTACTGCATGCACACAATGCCTTGCCTAACCTGTTGATTCCTTTCCTAGATTAAAAAAAGTAGAAATGAAGAATTAAGTCGTTAAAGAATGATTAGTTCTCTACCCCCAGAAAACCCCTTAGCAATCCTGTAGACAGACGACGTAGTCAAGATAACATCTGAAGAAAGATCATGAGGAGTCAGCCAGCCTGCACGCAATGGAAAATGATGCAGATCCTAACCTCCTGCCTCAATGATTAACTGAGATTACATCCCCTTTTTTTCCCTTTAAAACTCTCACAGCTGAGCAGAATCTTTGGAGTTGGTTTTGGGACATGAGTCCACCTTTTCCCCAGATTGTCGGATTTTCTGATTAAAGCAACTTTCTTATCAACCAACACTTGCTCCTCTCATGTATTGGCTTTTGAGCAGCAAGCAGCGAACCTCAGTAATATATGTGTGTGGTTTTAGTTGAAAGCAGAAGAAACTGACTTCCTGCCCTTGGTTTTCTTGGTTGGGGTTTTAGTTAAGGCACTGTAGGACAATAGACAATAAACCCAATGAAGCGTTTCTGTTTCCTCAAGTTTTAAATTACTTTCTCTGCATTATTTAAAGGGAATTTAAAGATTGCCTCATACACTGGTGTTGGATCTTTGCTTACATTAGCCAGCCCAGCCAATGGTCAAAGCAACAAAAGGCTTAAGAGCTACCATATTCAATACAGATTTAGCTTTTTTTGAGACAACTCCTGTTGTGAGAAGTTTTAATAGCCTGAAGCCACTTGGGGAAGGGAAATTAGTTAAAGGGGATGATCTCATGGTCATCTAATTAATAAGAATTGGGAAAGGAAAATTTGCATGGTCAGTACCTGTCCACTTATGAAAATATCTATTCTACTGGATCTGGTTTAAAAGCTGGTAATTTTTTTAATATGCTGCTGACAATAGCTATTTATAGATACTCCTGAATGTAAGTCAGCAAGAGGGAAGGGGCTGGAGGAAGAGAGAGACAGTGAGAAAGAGAGAGCAAAAGGAAGGGAGATGGGAGATGGATATTGAGGCTTTCAGAGTTGATTAGTCTGTAAGGGTCACCAGGACCATTAATGATAGATCACTATTACCAACAAATTCCTAGAATAGCTATGTCAGTGCTCATTTATGAACATTTAGAAACAACTATAGAACCTGATTATAGTTCACCTACATCAACCATATAATTACCACAAAACATTAGCTAAATTTTAAAAATTGCTCCAGTTCTTTGTTTTGATATTTCTCTCTTTGAAGCATATAGTCTCCTCTCTATTCCCCGTGATGTCTCAATACACTCACAGGGTTAAGTTTATAATATGTGACCCTGTTGCTCTAGCCATAACTGAATAAAGTAGTACCAATCTGCCGATCTCTGATTAACTGGACTTAGAGGTTCTTATGATGATTAATTAAATCTGTGCAATAAGCAGCACGGTACATATTAGACCCTCAGTAATCGGTAGCTGTTGATATACTGATGTTATATTATTGGTACAGTTATCCCTTTTTACTCTCTTACCTGTCTGATTGCCTCTATTCTGCCACCTTCTGAAATTCTTTCACTTTCTAAAACAACATGATTAATTATATGGGATATCCAATGTTGTATTCTTTTCCTGGTTTTCTCCTCTACTCTTCCCTCCACTCCTCTTATCCCCTCCCTTCTTCTTTCCTCTTCTCTCCTCTCCTAACTCTCTGTTTCATGGTGTAAACTACTTTTTCTAAGCAACTATTTTCCAACCTTTGCTTCTAACTTGTTCTCCTGTTCTTCATTCTCATTCCCATAAAATATCTCTAAAGGCTGAAAATTATTTTCTGATGGCTAGTAAAATAGAATATGGAAATGTTAAGTGCTGAACTGATTGGTTCTTCTCTCACTTTTTTTATTTAAAAATAAGAATTTCATTGAGGGGGGAGGCAGAGGAAAAACTGTAGTTTTCCTTGTAGAGAGATTAATAGATAAAAATGCAGCATTGTCCTCTAAAATTACAGTAATTAACATTAGAATGATAATTTTCAGTTTGCAGTGGACTTTTCAAATGCCATATGGCTTTACTGACCCCCATGTTAATGATGAAGAAGCTCATATTCAGAGAGGCTGAGCACCTTAGTCTACAGATGGAGCAGGATCTGATGTTCATTCTACTTAACACCAAAACAGATCTGCATGGAGAAATAAAACATGACATCACTTAGAGCTGCCTCTGTTTCTGCTAGCTGTAAATCAGGGTCTATGGCTACTATTATCATCATCCTTAGGTAATTACTAAGCTATAGTGTAAAGAACACCCATTTTGAGGTTAAACTGATGTGGGTTCAAATACCTCTCCTACCAATTACCCATTGTATGAAATTGGGTAGATTAATTACCTTTCACTGAGCCACATACTCTCTGTGTATTGGGTATATTACTACTGTATGGATCTTAGCAAAAAGTATTTTTGTTTATGCTGTCCATCAGCCATGTAAGGGTTAAAAAAAGAGTGCTGTCAATTTTTTTTTTGTGTGTGTGTGTTAGTTTCTGCTTTATAACAAAGTGAATCAGTTATACATATACACATGTTCCCATATCTCTTCCCTCTTGTGTCTCCCTCCCTCCCACCCTCCCTATCCCACCTCTCTAGGTGTCACAAAGCACTGAGCTGATCTCCCTGTGCTATGCGGCTGCTTCCCACTAGCTATCTATTCTACATTTGGTAGTGTATATATGTCCATGCCACTCTCTCACTTTGTCACATATATACAATGGAATATTACTCAGCCATAAAAAGAAATGAAATTGAGTTATTTGTAGTGAGGTGGATGGACCTAGAGCCTGTCATACAGAGTGAAGTAAGTCAGAAAGAGAAAAACAAATACCATATGCTAACACATATATATGGAATCTAAGAAAAAAAAAAAAGGTCATGAAGAACCTAGAGGTAAGACAGGAATGGAGACGCAGACCTACTAGAGAATGGACTGTCAATTTTGATACTACTACTACCTTGCCTTGCTTAACATTTTCCTAAGCACTTTGTTTGTATATACCTATATATTCCTATTCCCACTCTTTTCACTTGTTTCTTCCATTTTTATATATTTATTTTTAAATAAAATACACAAAATTATAGAAAAACAAAACATAGATATGTACACAACACAAAAATTAAAGAAATTAACATTTTTGTATTTTTCAGGTATCTTCCTCTTTTTAAGAAATAAAACATTGAGACATAAAGCTTTATTCTCCATATGTTTGTACTTCTTTCCTTCCCAGAGGTAATGACACCTAAGTATATCAATGCCATTCATATTTGTATACTTTATAACATATCTATTCATCAAATATGTGAATATTTGGTGTGTTTCTTGAAGGTTTGATAGAATTCATGTGAAAAACAACTATGTCTTTGTGGTTAGACTTTTACTTACCAATTTTCTTTAATATTTAGAAGTCAATTTTATTTAAAAAATATTTTAAAATACATTTTTCTAATAAATGTTTGCTTAACTTCTTTTTACTACAATGGGCATAAAGTTGTTTATATGATTTTTTCCCACTCTATCTGTAATTATACTCTTCCTTTCAATCCCACAGTTGCTTTTCTATACTTTTTCTTAGTTAGCCAAAATTATAGACTATTTTATTATTCTTCTTAAACTTGTAGATTATGGTCTTGATAATGCTGTCTTTGATTTGTTTTCTATTGATATTTTATGAGTTCTCTTATTTTTCTTACAATGATCACTTTTTAAAATTTGTTATTTAAATTTGCTGATTTTTCTTTTTTTCTGATTGTGTTGGCTAAACACTTAAATCACTCTTTATAATCTTTTATTTTCTAATATGTAGATGTGCTGTGACAACATATCTTTTCCTCAGAGTTAAGTTTCATTTGGTCTCCTCTATAGTAATGTATAATATTTTCACTTTCTTTCAATTCTGTTTATTTTACTTCAATTAAATTTTAATTTAATGTCCATTACCAATTAGTTATTTAAAAACATGTTTTGATATTTCCAAGTGAAAGGGTTTGGGTGTAATATAATATTTTTGCCCTTGCATTGGAATCACAGAATATACTCTCTGTAATATTAATTAATTTGCATTTTTTAAGCCTTCCATTGTGGATTAATACATTGGCCAGGTTTTGTAAATGTTCATTATGTGCTTGAAATGGGTGTTGTTCATTTTCTAACTATTGTGTGCAATGTTCTATTGTGCCCATTAGAGCAAGATTGATGCTCATATTTTTTATATGTTGACTATTCCTGTGGTCTGCTTGAACTGTCACTAAGAAATGTATATATTCAGCTTCAATTGAGTTGGATTTGTCCATTTTCTATTGTAATTTTGTAGTATCTTGCTTTATATAATTTGAGAGTATGCAATTCATGGTGTATTGCTTGATAAATGATAGAATCCCCAATGCATTTTTCTTGTTATCTAATTACATTTTTATCCTGAAAAATTATTTTTGCTTTAAATTCGTTTCATGTGTTATTGTTTCTTTGGACTCGTTTTTAACATATTTCTTTTTTCATTTCTTTACTTTCTACCTTTCTGTTTTATTTTGCTTTATCTCTTTTAAAGTGCATATGGCTGTTTTGTTTTTTATTTAATCTCTGTCTTTTACATGGTGAATTAAAATTAGTTCATTTATTTCTGTGTGTGTGATGATTGCTGATGTATTTGAATTAATTTATACAATCTTATTTAATTTTTTAATTATCCATTTTCCATGATTATAGTTTTTCTTTTCAGTCTTACATTTTATTAACTTATCTACTTATCTTTCTTAAATCGAATGACTTGAAAATGTTTTATTCAATGTTTATTCTTTTAAGGACTATTCCAAATATTTTAAATGACTAAAATAAAAAGTATTAATATTATTTTAAGATAATTAATCTCTTTCCCTTTCCTTCATAACAGCAACAAAAAATTTAGAATGTTTTAAGTCTAAATTCTCCATCAGTTCTTACATTGTAATTTTTTCTTGCCTTTTAGTTATGTATTATGCTGCCCTCCTCCAAATTTAATATTATTCCTGTTGCTTTATACAGCCAATACTTAAGATTTTGTTATATATTTATAAATTGTTTTATTTCTCACTTATTCTCACTCTGAATGATATATTTTTTTAATTGTGAAGGACGTAATTTTATAGTTTGAGTTGAAATATTTCATGTTTAGCTAGAAATGTTTTTATTTTACTCACTTGAGTAATAGTTTAACTGCTTGTAGAATTTAGGTTGCCAATTAACTACTCTTTGAATTTAATTATACTATTAACTGACCTTTAACCTTTATTGTTGATCTTAAGAATTTTCCTTTCCTTATAAGTGTTGCTCTTTCATGTATATCCTGTATTTTCTTTAATTGCTTTCAAGATTTTTCTTTTGATGTTTTACATTTTTACTCTGAGTGTCTAAAATTTTACTCTGCTAGATACTTTTAATGTTTTTGAATCTGAGTATTTGTATTTTTCACCTATTCTGCAAATTTTTCAGTTATTTTTCCGTTGATTCTTGCTTCTCCACTATTTCTAACATATTATGCATCCAGAATTTCATTTTGAATCTCTACTGGACCCTCCCATTCTATTCTTCATGTGTCTTAACCAATCTTTAATGTTTTATGTATTTTTCATTCTCTGAGATGCATTCTCTATTATTTCATCCAATACTGTTCCAATTCACATTCTCTTTTGACTTGTGTGTACTTCAACATATTTATTGTGATTTTATTCTAACTCCCCTTACTATATTTTTACAGGTTTCCTTAGATCATTTTATTATTTATCTGTTGCCCCCCAAAATTTTTAGTTTTCTTTCATTCTTTTTCTATAATTAAAACATTGTGTTTCATTTTACTATTATCTTAACAGCTTGTGACACTAATATTTTGGTTTGAGTTTACTCATGAGTTTTATTTATTTGAATTGTTTCTGTGTGTGTATATGTGTGTGTGTGTGACATCATTTTAGAGAAGCTTTTCTGTCTAGTAGGTACTGGGCCCTGGCTAGACATGGGAAATTCACTTAATTTGAGTCTGCTTGATCTTCTGGATGTCTATAGTTCATAGATAAATTTTACCTTACTTTCTTGGCTTAGGGTTTCTTAAACCAATTAGAGAAAGTAAATTTATTCCTCAAACCTATAAGAAGTGTAGGTCAAGGTTTTTTTTATTTCCCATGGGATTGTACTTTCTATAGCCAGAACTTCCTTACCATCTCCCCTGGCCAGGGGAAGAACATTTTGTAATCACATTTGCACTAAATGCATTGATCTTGGGGAGTTCTGTCTTCATGCAGACGTACAGCTTGGTCTTTTGCTTTCAGGTAAGCACTAAAACCCAAGATCTTGGGCTACTGTAGTCACTGACTACCAGAACATGCTCAGTTGTTTAAATGCTAATCATTCTGGTTTTTAGTTTCTTTCTTTTTTGTGGCAAATGGTGATTATCTTTTTTTATTATTGGTCAGCTCAGTGATGCATTTATGGTTATTTTATTGTTCTTATATTTTATACAGTACTTATAGGTGCTTGGAACAAAGGACTTACTCATAATGTTAGTTCACCATCTTGCCTATAATTGGAACTCTATTCTTGTTGACTTTTATAAGGAAGCTAAAACCTATGGGTGTTTGAAGCTCCCACTTTCTAACATACTTGGATTCCTTTCAAAGAAAATTAGAGACACATGTTTAGTCATTTGAGTACTACCTTCAGGATTTGTGGCATAGCGATATGTGACCATTACTATTATTTATTCCATAGTTTATTTAAACATACTAAAACACAAAAACAAAGATAAAGCAAAAACAAAACCAAAATGTCAAATGGATTATTTATCCTGGACATAAAAAATAAAGTCTGGTAAATCATGATTTTTTTGAGAAACTATAATTTTTAGTTAAGCACAAAATTAGATATGTAACTGGTTTTTTTTTGTTGGTTTTTTTTTTTTTTTTTTTTGCGGTATGTGGGCCTCTCACTGTTGTGGCCTCTACTATTGCAAAGCACAGGCGATGGACGTGCAGGCTCAGTGGCCATGGCTCACGGGCCTAGCCGCTCCGCGGCATGTGGGATCTTCCCAGACCAGGGCATGAACCCGTGTCCCCTGCATCAGCAGGCGGACTCTCAACCACTGCGCCACCAGGGAAGCCCTATGTAACTCTTTTTATTAACTTTGTACTAGCACTTAGGTCCACATATCATGACACTAAAGATTCATAGGACATTATGAATATTTTTCATTTAGGAAATTGAAATAGTAAAAATATTTATCACCTATGATCATAAAAACTAGGTGATTACAGTTACTAATGAATTTATGCTGCATAGTTGAATATTTATCAATGAAATGCATGTATAATGTGTTTGAATTTTAATTGTTTACTGGATGATGAATATAATATTCCTTATGTTACATTAATATATAATACTAAATATAATTATAATATTATGGATATTTTATATTTATATTATTAACCTTTAACCTCCTAACACTTACTTACAGTTACTAGTTTTAATAATTCTTGTCTTACTCCATCTTTTAAGATATCGTTTGAATTGTTGAAATATCACCTATTGATACTTGCTTTTGAAATTTCTTGTACTCAGATTATAAGCACGCTGAGGACTAAAAATGTCCCTTACTAATCTTTGAGTTGTCTATGATGTCCAGTAAAATACTTTGGATGAAAATGAAACTCAATGTTAAATTGAATTAAATTGGTCAAAATAAACCCAGTTGTTATGTACATGACCTTGACAATTATGAGCAATTGTTTCTAATGGAATAGATTCTGATTAACAGCATCATATGAGAAGCAGTATGTCTATAGTCATTCTCTGCTATGAGAAAAATACTAGTGCTTTTACTTTCACCTGAGTTGATTTACATTTTCTAATGCTTCTGATATTTTCATTGTGTGACTAAATCTTCTATATAATTTAAAAAGAAATTGATGAGGGCTTCCCTGGTGGCGCAGTGGTTGGGAGCCTGCCTGCCGATGCAGGGGACGCGGGTTCGTGCCCCGGTCTGGGGGGATCCCACATGCCGCGGAGCGGCTGAGCCTGCGCGTCCGGAGCCTGTGCTCCGCAAAAGTGAGAGGCCCGCGTACCGAAAAAAAAAAAAAAAAAAAAAGAAATTGATGTATCATGCTAGCATTTTCTTCCACCAGAATTGCATTTTTGCTTTCAAAATTAATATATATTGTTAAGAAAATGTAGTGAAGAACTATAATAAATCTATTTCAGTTGTGTTGTTACAGGTCATTATAAATCCCAATAAAATTGTAATTTTTTCCAAATGAAAACATTATTGAAAGCTATGACTCAATCTTATTGTTTTGCCCACAGAGGCATGAAAAAAAATATTAAAAAAATTATTTTTCTGCTTTGCTTGTATATATTTTCAAAACCCAATTACAAAAATTGGACTGTGACAAAGTAAAAACACATATTAATTTATCAGTAACAGTTTGTGCAACTCTGTAGTGATAAAGTTTTCCTTCCTGAAAGAGGAAGCTTTCACTGTAGAAAATTATAAGGCTGTAGAAATTGAATTTTAGTTTAATAAATATTTATCTAGTGCTTAATCCAACTTAGGTATTAAATTAAGATACTAGGGAGGCAAAGCAGTCAGACATTCCTCCTGTTCTCAAAAAGTTTAATATTATAATTATTGTAATGATAGAAGTATGTATAGATTGTCAAGGTTGTACAAAGGAGTAGGCTTTAATTATATTGTAGGAGAAACATATCTGTATAGAATCATGAAAAAGGAATTTGCCTCTTAGAACTGGGTTGTAAAAGTATTTCCTGGAGAAAAATATAAAAATGCACAGAGACATGTAACAGTATGACATAGCAGGTGATATAAAGTCATGTGGTATTGCTTGATATATGGATGAATGGGAAGCTCTAAAAGATGAGTTTGGAAAGAGGGTATGTGGCCATACCTTGTAAATGATAATTTGAGGGCATGAAAAGTCATAAAGAGCCTGTTTCTCCAGGTTAAAACACAGTTTTAAAATTGGCCATTTAGCAGTAGATACTGATATCTAGTCATAAGCATTTTCTTCAAATCAAGACACTGAGAAAAAAAACAGAAAATAAATTATGCTGAGAAGAAATGTTGGCAGTAATTTGGAGTAAATTTAACAAAAATTTGGAGTATCTGATAGTTGTAGAGATGACTGCAGTGGCTGATAAAGTATTTTCCAGGACTGATCTTATAACATTTGACCAAAAGGCATTTCATAGAATGCCTGCTAACAACTGACAAGGTGAAGAATGGAGAAGTCTACATTTTTGTTACCTTGGTTAGAGATAAAAAATACTAGTAAAGGGCTTCCCTGGTGGCGCAGTGGTTGAGAGTGTGCCTGCCGATGCAGGGGACATGGGTTCGTGCCCCAGTCTGGGAAGATCCCACATGCCGTGGAGTGGCTGGGCCCGTGAGCCATGGCCACTGAGCCTGAGCATCCAGAGCCTTTGCTCCGCAATGGGAGAGGCCACAACAGTGAGAGGCCTGCATACCGCAAAAAAAAAAAAAACTAGTAAAATGATGTCAGCTTATTTTAGATATACTCAACTATTAGAAGAATGTGTCTGCCATCAGAAAATCACCTTTTTAATAATTTATTTTCTTCATTCATTTAATAACTTACTGAGTACTTACATTCCATGAATATGTATGCATGTATATTAATATGGATGGATTTAGTCTTTACTAGTATTAATTTTGTAAGATATAACTGTTTAAAAGCATGGGCTTTGTACACAGGATACCCCGAATTTTAATTTTGGCTTTACTATTTACTAGGTATATGAATTTGAACAAGTACTTTCATTTCCCTTAATTTCAATTTTCACATTTTTACAATAGGAATTGCATGTACAATAGGGATGCATGTAAAATGTCAGTACCTTGCCCCAGACATAGCAAATGCTGATTGTTGCTGTTGTCATTAGAATAGTACTATGGTTATCATTAAGGTTTTGTACAGAAAGCCCATTTACAAGTCCTGCTGATGACCTACTACTAAAAACTAACAGTAGAAGTCAATATTTTGTTAATTGTCCACACCATAGGTAAAAAGAAAGTAACTTTATGCATATTCTATTATCTATCTGCCCATATATTTACCCATTTATCTCTCTTCTTATTTAAATTTTCTATATGTACTCCTACAATGAAATCACAAAGAACAGTATAGGACATAATATTCTGCTAAACATGCTATGTATAGGGGGCTTCCAGGAAGATGGCGGAAGAGTAAGACGTGGAGATCACCTTCCTCCCCACAGATACACCAGAAATACATCTATACGTGGAACAACTCTTACAGAACACCTTCTGAACGCTGGCAGAAGACCTCAGACCGCCCAAAAGGCAAGAAACCAGCCACGTACCTGGGTAGGGCAAAAGAAAAAAAGAATAAACAGAGACAAAAGGATAGGGATGGGACCTGCACGAATGGGAGGGAGCCATGAAGGAGGAAAGGTTTCCACACACTAGGAAGCCCCTTCGCAGGCGGAGACTGCGGGTGGTGGAGGGGGAAGCTTCAGAGCCGCGGAGGAGAGCACAGCAACAGGGGTGCAGAGGGCAAAGCGGAGAGATTCCCACACAGAGGATCAGGGCTGACTGGCACTCACCAACCCGAGGGGATTGTCTGCTCACCTGCCGGAGCGGGAGGGGCTGGGTGTTGAGGATCGGGCATCAGTCGGAGTGCCGGGAAAGGATTGGGGTTGGCGGCATGAACACAGCCTGCAGGGGGTTAGTGCACACCGGCTAGCTGGGAGAGAGTCCAGGGAAAAGTCTGGACCTGCCGAAGAGGCAAGAGACTTTTTCTTCCCTCTTTGTTTCCTGGTGCGCAAGGAGAGGGCATTAAGAGCGCTGCTTAAAGGTCGCAGAGACGGTCGCAAGCCACAGCTAAAAGCGCGGACCCCAGAGACGGGCAGGAGACGCTAAGGCTGCTGCTGCTGCCACCAAGAAGCCTGTGTGCAAGCACAGGTTACTATCCACACCCCACTTCCGGGGAGCCTGTGCAGCCCACTACTGCCAGGGTCCCAGGATCCAGGGACAACTTCCCCGGGAGAACACACAGTGTGCCTCAGGCTGGTGCAACATCACACCGGCCTCTTCCGCCACAGGCTCGCCCTGCATTGTGCCCCTCCCTCCCTCTGGCCTGAGTGAGCCAGAGCCCCTGAATCAGCTGCTCCTTTAACCCCCTCCTGTCTAAGAACAGACGACCTCCGGCGACCTACATGCAGAGGCGGGGCCAAATCCAAAGCTGAGCCCCTGGGAGTTGTGAGAACAAACAAGAGTAAGGGAAATCTCTCCCAGCAGCCTCAGAAGCAGCAGATTAAAGCTCCACAATCAAGGTGATGTACCCTGCATCTGTGGAATACATGAATAGACAACGAATCTTCCCAAATTGAGGAGGTGGACTTTGAGAGCAAGATTTATTATTTTTTCACCTTTCTCTCTTTTTGTGAGTGTGCATGTGTATGCTTCTGTGTGAGATTTTGTCTGTATAGCTTTGCTTCCACCATTTGTCCTAGTGTCCTATCCTACCTTTTTTTCTTAATAATTATTTTTTATTTTAATAACTTTATTTTATTTTACTTTATCTTCTTTCTTTCTTTCTTTCTTTCTTTCCTTCCTTCCCTCCTTTAGACAACAAATCATCCCAAATTCAGGAGGTGGACTTTGAGAGCAAGATTTATGATTTTTTCCCCTTTTCCTCCTTTTGTGAGTGTGTATGTACATGCTTCTGTGTGAGATTTTGTCTGTATAGCTTTGCTTCCACCATTTGTCCTAGGGTTCTATCCATCTGTTTTTTTAAATTTATTTTTCTTAATAATTATTTTTTTATTTTAATAACTTTATTATATTTTATCTTACTTTATTTTACTTTCTCTTCTTTCTTCCTTCATTCCCTCCTTCATTCCCTCCCTCCCTCCTTTCTTTCTTCTTCTTTCTTTCTTTCTCTCCTTTCTCTCTTTCTTTCTACTTCTACTAATTCTTTCTTTCTACTTTTTTTCCCTTTTATTCTGAGCTACGTGAATGAAAGGCTCTTGGTGCTGCAGCCAGGAGTCAGCGCTGTGCCTCTGAGGTGGGAGAGCCAACTTCCAGACACTGGTCCACAAGAGACCTCCCATCGCCACATAATATCAAATGGCGAAAATATCCCAGAGCTCTCCATCTCAACACCAGCACCCAGCTTCACTCAACTACCAGCAAGCTACAGTGCTGGACATCCTATGCCAAACAACTAGAAAGACAGGAACACAGCAACACCCATTAGCAGAGATGCTGCCTAAAATCATAATAAGTCCACAGACACCCCAAAACATACCACCAGATGTGGACCATCCAACCAGAAAGAAAAGATTCAGCCACCAGAACACAGGCACTAGTCCCCTCTACTAGGAAACCTACACAACCCACTGAACCAACCTTAGCCACTGGGGACAGACACCAAACACAACGGGAACTACAAACCTGCAGCCTGCGAAAAGGAGACCCCAAACACAGTAAGATAAGCAAAATGAGAAGACAGAAAAACACACAGCAGATGAAGAAGCAAGATAAAAACCCACCAGGCCTAACAAATGAAGAGGAAATAGGCAGTCTACCTGAAAATGAATTCAGAATAATGATAGTAAAGGTGATCCAAAATTTTGGAAATAGAATGGACAAAATGCAAAGACCATTTTACAAGGACCTAGAAGAACTAAAAATGAAACAAAAAAGATGAACAACACAATAAATGAAATTGAAAATACTCTAGATGGGATCAATAGCAGAATACCTGAGGCAGAAGAATGGATAAATGACCTGGAAGACAAAATAGTGGAAATAACTACTGCAGAGCAGAATAAAGAAAAAAGAATTAAAAGAACTGAGAACAGTCTCAGAGACATCTGGGACATCATTAAACACACCAATATTCGAATTATAGGGGTTCCAGAAGAAGAAGAGAAAAAGAAAGGGACTGAGAAAATATTTGAAGAGATTATAGTTGAAAACTTCCCTAATATGGGAAAGGAAATAGTTAATCAAGTCCAGAAAGCACAGAGAGTCCCATACAAGATGAATCCAAGGAGAAATATGCCAAGACACATATTAATCAAACTGTCAAAAATTAAATACAAAGAAAGCATATTAAAAGCAGCAAGGGAAAAACAACAAATAACACAGAAGGGAATCCCCATAAGGTTAACAGCTGATCTCTCAGCAGAAACTCTGCAAGCCAGAAGGGACTGGCAGGACATATTTAAAGTGATGAAGGAGAAAATTTTTCAACCAAGATTACTCTACTCAGCAAGGATCTCATTCAGATTTGATGGAGAAATTAAAACCTTTACAGACAAGCAAAAGCTGAGAGAGTTCAGCACCACCAAACCAGCTTTACAACAACTGCTAAAGGAACTTCTCTAGACAAGAAACACAAGAGAAGGAAAAGTCCTACAATAACAAACCCAAAACAATTAAGAAAATGGGAATAGAAACATACATATCGATAATTACCTTAAATGTAAATGGACTAAATGCTCCCACCAAAAGACACAGATTGGCTGAATGGATACCAAAACAAGACCCATATATATGCTGTCTACAAGAGACCCACTTCCGACCTAGAGACACATACATACTGAAAGTAAGGGAATGGAAAAAGATATTTCATGCAGATGGAAACCAAAAGAAATCTGGATTAGCAATTCTCATATCTGACAAAATTGACTTTAAAATAAAGACTATTACAAGAGACAAAGAAGGACACTACATAATGATCAAGGGATCGATCGAAGAAGAAGATAAAACAATCATAAATATTTATGTACCCAACATAGGAGCACCTCAATACATAAGGCAAATACTAACAGCCACAAAAGGGGAAATTGACAGTAACACATTCATAGTAGGGGACTTTAACACCCCACTTTCACCAATGGACAGATCATCCAAAATGAAAATAAATAAGGAAACACAAGCTTTAAATGATACATTAAACAAGATGGACTTAATTGATATTTATAGGACATTCCATCCAAAAACAACAGAATACACATTTTTCACAAGTGCTCATGGTACATTCTCCAGGATAGATCATATTTTTGGTCACAAGTCAAGCCTTGGTAAATTTAAGAAAATTGAAATTGTTTCAAGTATCTTTTCCAACCACAACGGTATGAGACTAGATAACAATTACAGGAAAAGATCTGTAAAAATACAAACACATGGAGGCTAAACAACACTACTTAATAGTGAAGTGATCACTGAAGAAATCAGAGAGGAAATTAAAAAAATATACCTAGAAACAAATGACAATGGAGACACGACCACCAAAAATCTATGGGATGCGGCAAAAGCAGTTCTAACTGAGAAGTTTATAGCAATACAATCCTACCTTAAAAAACAGAATACATCTCAAATAAACAACCTAACCTTGCACCTAAAGCAATTAGAGAAAGAACAAAAAACGCCCAAAGTTAGCGGAAGGAAAGAAATAATAAAAGTCAGATCAGAAATAAATGAAAAAGAAATGAAGGAAATGACAGCAAAGATCAATAAAACTAAAAGCTGGTTCTTTGAGAAGATAAACGAAGTTGATAAACCATTAGCCAGACTCATCAAGAAAAAAAGGGAGAGGACTAAAATCAATAGAATTAGAAATGAAAAAGGATAAGTAACAACTGACACTGCAGAAATAGAAAAGATCATGAGAGATTACTACAAGCAACTCTATGCCAATAAAATGAACAACCTGGAAGAAATGGACAAATTCTTAGAAATGCACAACCTGCCAAGACTGATTCGGGAAGAAATAGAAAATATGAACAGACCAATCACAAGCACTGAAATTGAAACTGTGATTAAAAATCTTTTTAATTTTAATTTTAATTTTTAATTTTAAAAATTAAAAACAAACAAAAGCCCAGGACCAGATGGCTTCACAGGCGAATTCTGTCAAAGATTTAGAGAAGAGCTAACACCTATCCTTCTCAAACACTTCCAAAATATAGGAGAGGGGGGAACACTCCCAAACTCATTCTACAAGGCCACCATCACCTTGACACAAAAACCAGACAAGGATGTCTGAAACGAAATTGAGCTATTTGTAATGAAGTAGATAGACCTAGAGTCTGTCATACAGAGTGAAGTAAGTCAGAAAGAGAAAGACAAATACCGTATGCTAACACATATATATGGAATTTAAGAAAAAAATAAATGTCATGAAGTACCTATGGGTAAGACAGTAATAAAGACACAGACCTACTGGAGAACAGACTTGAAGATATGGGGAGGGGGAAGGGTGAGCTGTGACAAAGCAAGAGAGAGGCATGGACATATATACACTAACAAACATAAGGTAGATAGCTAGTGGGAAGCAGCTGCATAGCACAGGGAGATCAGCTCGGTACTTTGTGACCGCCTGGAGCAGTGGGATAGGGAGGGTGGGAAGGAGGGAGTTGCAAGAGGGAAGAGATATGGGAACATATGTATATGTATAACTGATTCACTTTGTTATGATTAAACCTACCTAAGGAGACAAAAGACCTGTATGCAGAAAATTATAAGACACTGATGAAAGAAATTAAAGATGATACAAATAGATGGAGAGATATACCATGTTGTTGGATTGGAAGAAACAACATTGTCAAAATGACTCTATTACCCAAAGCAATCTACAGAGTCAATGCAATCCGTATCAAACTACCACTGGCATTTTTGACAGAAGTAGAACAAAAAATTTCACAATTTGTATGGACAGACAAAAGATGCCGAATAGCCAAAGCAATCTTGAAAACGAAAAACGGAGCTGGAGGAATCAGACTCCCTGACTTCAGACTATACTACAAAGCTACAGTAATCAAGACAGTATGGTACTGGCAGAAAAACAGAAAGATAGATCAATGGAACAGGATAGAAAGCCCACAGATAAACCCACGCACATAAGGCCACCTTATCTTTGATAAAGGAGGCAGGAACGTACAGTGGAGAAAGGACAGCCTCTTCAAGAAATGGTGCTTGGAAAACTGGACAGGTACATGTAAAAGTATGAGATTAGATCACTCCCTAACACCATACACAAAAATAAGCTCAAAATGGATTAAAGACCTAAATGTAAGTCCAGAAACAATCAAACGCTTAAAGGAAAACATAGGCAGAACACTCTATGACATAAATCACAGCAAGATCCTTTTTGTCCCACCTCCTAGAGAAATGGAAATAAAAACAAAAATAAACAAATGGGACCTAATGAAACTTCAAAGCTTTTGCACAGCAAAGGAAACCATAAACAAGACCAAAAGACAACCCTCAGAATGGGAGAAAATATTTGCCAGTGAATCAAGTGACAAAGGATTAATCTCCAAATTTTATAAGCAGCTCATGCAGCTCAATAACAAAAAAACAATCAACCCAATCCAAAACTGGGCAGAAGACCTAAATAGATATTTCTCCAAAGATGATATGTAGACTGCCAACAAGCACATGAAAGAATGCTCAACTTCATTAATCATTAGAGAAATGCAAATCAAAACTACAATGAGATATCTTCTCACACCAGTCAGAATGGCCATCATCAAAAAATCTAGAAACAGTAAATGCTGGAGAGAGTGTGGAGTAAAGGGAACCCTCTTGCACTGTTGGTGCAAATCTAAATTGATACAGCCACTATGGAGAACTGTATGGAAGTTCCTTAGAAAACTAAAAATAGAATGATCATATGACCCAGAAATCCCAGTACTGCGCATATACCCTGAGAAAATCAAAAAGAGTCATATACCAAAATATTCATTGCACCTCTATTTACAATAGCCTGGAGAAGGAAACAACCTAAGTGTCCATCATCGGATGAATGGATTAAGAAGATATGGCACATATATACAATGGAATATTACTTAGCCATAAAAAGAAACAAAACTGAGCTACTTGTAATGAGGTGGATAGACCTAGAGTCTGTCATACAGAGTGAAGTAAGTCAGAAAGAGAAAGACAAATACCGTATGCTAACACATATATATGGAATTTAAGGGGGAAAAAAATGTCATGAAGAACCTAGAGGTAAGACAGGGATAAAGACACAGACCTACTAGAGAATGGACTTGAGGATATGGGGAGGGGGAAGGGTAAGCTGTGACAAAGCGAGAGAGTGGCATGGACATATATACACTACCAAATGTAAAATAGATAGCTAGTGGGAAGCAGCCGCATAGCACAGGGAGATCAGCTCGGTGCTTTGTTGACCGCCTGGAGGGGTGGGATAGGGAGGCTGGGAGGGAGGGTGATGCAAGAGGGAAGAGATATGGGAACATACGTATATGTATAACTGATTCACTTTGTTATAAAGCAGAAACTAACACATCATTGTAAAGCAATTATACTCCATTAAAGATGTAAAAAAAAAAAAGATGCTATGTATATATTTTGTGTTAGTCATTTTGATAATCTTGAGGAGCTACCATTTTATCGGATTTTATTGAATTATTATTGATTTTACCTTAATATGGCTAATAAAATTCCTACCCTTGTGGTAAGAGAAATTCAAATCTTTTTTTTTTTGGTTTATCTTTCCAATATTAGCACTATCTTTAATCTTCAGTTTCTTTTAAGAGACCTTTCTAAATCTTCTTGGTATGGGTAAACGTAGGTAAAATTAAATAGCATACTATGCATATCCAATTAATTAGCACTCATGTAAAAAGGAATATATAACCACATGCTGAAAGTTAATAAATGAATATGTTATTCTTGATTCCTCTTTGAGCATTCATTCAGAACTATTTATTGGGTGCCTATTAGATGTCCAGAACACATTTACACAGTAGCATTGAAACAACATGAACTCGATTGGGCAGAATCAGATCATTGGAAACTAAATATAAAATCTCTAATATGTTAGAAGGACTTAAGTACTATGGAGAAAAGTAGAACCAGGGGAAAGACATAGGGAAGGTGTACCTAGTGGTTTTGGCAGGAATGAGAGATGGTGAGTAGCAGGATTGAATAAGGAGATCAGGGAAGACCTCCCTGAGAAAATAACAGTTAAGTAAAGATCTGAAAGAGGTAAGGGAGTGATCCTTATGAATAGCTGAGAAAAGAAGGATCAGAAGATGCCTCAGTGAGAGATATGTTTTGGATGTTTCTGAAACACAAGAAGGTCAGTGTGGTTGCAGCTAGAGAAGTAGGAAGCAAGATCAAAGGGCCATGGTGAGAGATGAAAGGCCTTATAGGCTACTGTAATGACTTTGGCTTCACAATGTTGCTAGGGAACTTTCTCAAAAGATCCTTATATACCATATGGGCTGCATGACCATATGACATTTGAACCTATTTACATTGGCAGTATAAAAACAGTAAACAGTAGAAAATGCAATTACTGTGTAGATAAAAATTAAATATAAATAAAAAGTTGTATTTTCTAGCTTATTATGTAATTGCTGTACCCAGTGGAGTGAGCAGTGTTGTATATCATCCTGCAGCAGCTACATAGCAATAGAAAACACAAAAGTACTTTGCTGTGAGAAATACCAAACTCTCTGAATGCCAAAAATGAAGGGGATAAACAGAGGAAAAAAGAATAGAAGATTTTTTAGAGATCATTAAAAAGTCAGAATTAAATCTGTAAACAACACTAACTCATAGTTTTACTGTCCTGCAAACATTTCTTCAACAAATAATTATTTTGTCTTATTCTATAAGAGTAAGGATAAGAAAGAAACTCTTGCCTACATACCATCAGATAAAGGCATAAAGTAACACAAGCAAAGGCTGAATCATCAGAGAAATCACTCAAAAAAAAAATGAAGACCTTAGGTAAGCATACCCACTTAATCTCAAAGAAATCACAAGCAACATGCTCTCTCTAAGGAAAGTCTAAAAGTTCATAAAAGAACTTGTAAGACAAGAAGGTTCTTAAAAGCAAACTAGCTATTTGGGAATAAAAGAAAAGAAAAATGTTTTAGTGATGAAAGTCATTAAAGCAACAAAAATAGAAAAGAGAGAGTGAGAACACAGTAAATGGCATGAGGAGAGGCTTGAATAAATCAGAATGAAATGGGAAATAACAGTGATTATAAAATGATTATAAAGAAGATGATATGTATGGAAGACAATTGTGACATAGCCACCCATGGTGATTCTGAATAAGTAAACAAAAAGAATAGGGGAAAAATCCAAAATGTAATAAAATTTTTCTGATTAAAAAAAAGAGTGAATTTGTGTACAGAAAGGGCATAGAGTATGCCAGAAAAAAATAATGCAGAATGATTAACCTAAGCACATATCAACACAGATTTACTGTATTTTTAGGATGAATAAAAAGTTATGACTTGAAGCAGAGAAGTGAGCCATACAGAAGAAGGAAAACTCAAGATGACCTCAGGCTTCTCCATATCTATCCAGAAGAAGGTAGAGTGCCCTCTACCAAAGTCTGAGGAAGGATGTGCTTCAAGCATTGTATTCCAAGTAGAGTAGTTTTCCAAGTATAAAGCAAAAAGTATTTTCATACATTCACAAAATCCAAAGAATAGAGTACTCATGATTCCCTCCTGGAAAGCTGCTAGAAAATAGTAACAGAGTGAATAGACAAATCAAAATAAGCAATTTAGTAATAGAGATGTTGTGATGAAATGACTGATGATAATCACTAAATGTATTTAAATACCCAACTAAAACTGATCAATCATGCCATTCATGGTAGATTTTGAAATGAGTGTATTTTAGATACCAAGAGACTATTTGACATCCTGAAAATTCACTTTCTGTTAGGTAGTCTGACTTTCGACACATCTTAATTATCAGAGTCTCCAGCACCATTATTCCCATTGATAGAAAAGGGTGGAAGCCACTACTACTACTAGTGAGGCTGTTAAATAATTAAACAAAGAGGCCATTATACTGAGGTGGCTCTAATCCCTTGGTAGCCTACATAAGCAAACCAAAACCTAAGCCAGAGTCAATTCCTATGAATGCACTCATATCCCAGAAAGTGAAATTTAATAACCACCAATACAGACAGACAACTAGGCCTTCCCAAATGAGGCAACCACTTAAGCTATAGCCAATCAAATACTTTCCTTGCTTATGTCTGCTTTATAAATGTCTCTCCCCTATCCTGTCAATGGAGTGCTCCTAACCATTTCCAGTTTAGCACTGCCCAGATTTTTTTTTTTTTTTTGGCTGCATCAGTTCTTAGCTGAGGCATGTGGGATCTTCGTTGAGGCATGCGGGATCTTTTGTTGTGGCACGCACAGGCTTCTGTCTAGTTGTGCACAGGCTCCAGGGCTTGTGGCCTCTGTAATTGTGGCGTGTGTGTTCCAGAGTGCATGGGCTCTGTAGTTTGTGGCACACAGTCTCCCTAGTTGAGGCGTGTGAGCTCAGTAGTTGTGGTGTGCAGGCTTAGTTGCCCCGTGGCATGTGGGATCTTAGTTCCCTGACCAGGGATTGTACCTGAATTCCCTGCATTGTAAGGCAGATTCTTTACCATTGGACCGCCAGGGAAGACCCCTGGCACTGCCCAATTTGAATTGATGTTCGCCTAACTAAACTCTTGAAAATTTAAATGTGCCTCAGTTTATGTTATGGGGCTTCATCCCAGAGAGCTACATAAAACTCAATATGTCAGTACTTTTTGGGCCCTAGAGTTACAAGAAAACAACTTTATCTTGGCTCTTTCTTTGACTTTAGTAAGTGGTTTAGGTGACTGTTATGGCCACTGTCATCTTACTGATTGAAGTTTTTAATTGAACCTGTAATTTTCATTGAATCCACAATTCAGTTGTCTGACATACCTAAAAAAATCAAAAGTTTTATTCCCATATGAATGGCCACTAATAGCTGGCAAGCAATTCAGTTTGGAAAAAATAATGCAAGTTCACAGACATGAGAGACATTCTAGAGGCAGGTAACCAGGAATAAGAACAGAGTAGCCAGAAATAAAGTCATGCTATCTTTATATGAGAATAGGCCCAAGATATCCCCTTGGTCATTTCCATACTACTGGATCCCTCGTGATGTATGACATCACAACACACTGGCTCTTATCCTTTGGTGAGCTATAATATCCAGAGGTACTGACCCTATTTATCACTGAAAGGTAGACTGCATTTTGGACTTCTCTCTGCCTGCAATGGCAAAAGATATGCCCTGACACAACTGATTCCCATTCAGCTTGAAGCTTGATTTCCTGGACATTCATGCCATTGACTTATCCATCATTAGAAGTTTTACTTGGTATGCAAATTATCATGAAGCACATTTAAAATCTAATTCAGTCCCAAAAAGGCACATATTTTGAATATAAATGTAACCTACGACTTTGCCCATTAGCTGCAATCAGAACAAAGGAAGACTTCTTAAATCTGAGCTCCAGAGACTCACCAACTCCTAAATTATAATAGTACGTTTCAAATATCAGAATTATCCTGTAACAAACATATTCCCTAAACCATCATTAACTTCAGCAGTGTTCTCCTTGGTTTTTAATACTGAGAATTGGAATTAAGGAGCAGGTCCCAGGATACTTAAATATTAGACATTCCTGCACTTAGAACCATTAGGATTATTACTACACAAAGCCGGTAAGTTGATGACTGGAGTAATATAAGTATATTATTTATATTTCAGTGAAAAGGATGAAGGACTCTAGGAAATCTAACCAGTTATGATAATACAATGGATGGGGAAAAAAAATTCTTTCAAAACTAAAGAAAAATATAAATTCAAACCCTGTTCTTTACACTTATTATTAAAGTCATGAAAGTTCATCTAAATATCTTTGTGAGGATGTAAAAAGAGAAGCCAAAATGGAAAATGTTATAAAACCAAAAGATAGAAATCACAAACCAGAAAAAAAAAAATCACCATACAATATGGCCTGAAGTTTTCCAGTAAAATTGGTTTGGAGCAGCTACATAAACCAATTTGGTTCATTGACTTTTCGATGGTGTACATTTTGTCCTTTCAGATCTTATATTGAACATAATATATCACTATATATGGAGTGGATATAGTTTTTATTAGAGAGAGAGAGAAAATCTGGGTTTCATTAGATCCTATCAAACTGAAAAACTGAGCTACAGAAAAAAATATTGGGTCTCCATGCCAGAGAAAAAAATATTCTGTTGAAATGTTGACTTGCAGAGTTTTTATCAGAGCACATATTTAATAAATAAGTGTCCCTGTATGAAATTTTTGTAAAATCATCACTTTTGTGAGCTATAAATTGATTGAACTTAGATTTGCACTGTTGTGGAAAACACAATTACATGTTGTATATCAGGTGTTTGAATGCTTGCTCTTTAGTAAATTTACTTCATTATTTGAAATTTTTTAGAAGAAAAATCTCCTTGAAAATCAAAACATTCTTAAGTATATTTTTGAAACAAGGTTTACCTTAAACTTCACATTTTACATAATTAGTCACGAAATAATAAAGGACATGAACATGTTATAACACACCCATCATAATAAGCCCATTCTTAATCAAATCCTTTGTATTCAATAGTTAATTTTCAACAGAAAGCAGGATTATCCTTGAAAGATGTGAGATATTGAAAATGGATAAGTCTGTCTTATGCTTTAAGCAAATCGCAGATTCTGTCATCATTTCTCCTTACTGAAGCCAAACAGCGAATGCTCTTAACAAGAAGGAATAACACTCTGCAATTTCAAACAATAAAATCACTAAATAGATGGAATGATTAGTTTTAAATCTCATGTAAGTCACATAGCTAAAAAATATGGGATTACGGAGCCAGCTGGCAGGTAATGTTTAAACACTCCAAGAAAGAGAACAATTGTATTAGTTTACAATTAACTTAAATTTCTGTGCATTACACAGATGTATACAGATGCCCTATTTTTTAACCATTTCTATTTCGTGTCTCTAACTATATAATAATTTTACATTAAATAGATATATAGTTGTCGCTACTGTCCAACTGGAACATGAACAGGAAATTAAGTTTACATATGTATGAAATGAATGTGATAAAACAATTTCTGCTTTATTTTTGATACTTATGATATCCCCTCTCTGGAAAGAATGTCTGGTTTTCTTTGGACAAATAAATACTCCACCAAATATTTAGTCAACTTTGAAACACAATTATTGATTTTAAAAAAATGTATGAGGGCTTCCCTGGTGGTGCAGTGGTTGAGAGTCTGCCTGCTGATACAGCGGACACGGGTTCGTGCCCTGGTCTGGTAAGATCCCACATGCCACGGAGTGGCTGGGCCCGTGAGCCATGGCCACTGGGCCTGCACGTCTGGAGCCTGTGCTCTGCAATGGGGGAGGCCGCAGCAGTGAGAGGCCCACGTACCACACACACACACACACAAAAATGTATGAGAAGAAAACTAAGGAAATAGAAATAGGTCAGAACAGTGTTAAAAATTACAAAAGGGAGAAATAAAGGAAAAGTCTACTCTTTCCAGGTAACATAGTCTATATTGTTTTAAGTACAGTAACTAAAACATCAGGTTAATAATAATGCTAGCCTAGAGAAGTGAACAAAAGAAGAGTTAGTACAAAAATCATCCCAATTATAGGCTCCATCCCAATTATTAGAGAAAGAAATGCCACACACTGCTATGCCAAAGAACACATCAAATACAAAAGTGCAAATGGGTAAAGAACTCACACAGTATATTTCTTTTTT
>NW_020173940.1:1990106-2035542 GCF_003031525.2 Neophocaena asiaeorientalis asiaeorientalis | reverse complement strand
CACAATTTTTTTTTTTTTTTTTTTTTTTTTTTTTTTTCTTTTTATGCTGTACACGGGCCTCTCACTGTTGTGGCCTCTCCCGTTGCGGAGCACAGACTCCGGACTCGCAGGCTCAGCGGCCATGGCTCACGGGCCCAGCCGCTCCGCGGCATGTGGGATCCCC
Source organism: Neophocaena asiaeorientalis asiaeorientalis (assembly GCF_003031525.2). Lineage (NCBI taxonomy): Eukaryota > Metazoa > Chordata > Mammalia > Artiodactyla > Phocoenidae > Neophocaena > Neophocaena asiaeorientalis. Next base: position 2,035,379 of record NW_020173940.1, on the reverse strand, counting down.
CCGGACCGGGGCACGAACCCGCGTCTCCTGCATCGGCAGGTGGACTCCCAACCACTGCGCCACCAGGGAAGCCCACACACAGTATATTTCTAAAGAGGAAATACCGGGCTTCCCGATGCAGGGGACGCGGGTTCGTGTCCCGGTCCGGGGGGATCCCACATGCCGCGGAGCGGCTGGGCCCGTGAGCCATGGCCGCTGAGCCTGCGAGTCCGGAGTCTGTGCTCCGCAACGGGAGAGGCCACAACAGTGAGAGGCCCGCGTATGGCAAAAAAAAAAAAAAAAAAGGAAATACCAATAGGTAGGATATGAGTTTATTAGAAATGCCGTAACAGGAGGGACAGAGACAAGATGGCAAAGTAGAAGGACATGAACTCACCATTTCTTACAAAAACACATAAATCACAACTAACTGCTGAATAGCCATTGACAAAAAAACACTGGAACGTACCAAAAAATATACCCTATATCCAAAGACAAAGAAGAAGTCACAATGAGGTAGGAGGGTCGTAATCGTGATAAGATCATATCCAGTGCCCACCGGGTGGGTGATCCACAAACTGGAAAATAATTATACCATAGAAGTTCCTCTACAGGAGTGAAATTTCTGAGTGCCATATCAGGCTCCCCAGCCTGGGGTTCTGGCAATGGGAGGTGAAGCCCCCAGAGAATCAGGCTTTGAAGGCCAATGGGGTTTCTTGGAGGGTGCATGCAAGGTCTTGTGCACACCAGAACCCAGGGGAAAAAGCAGTGACCTGATAAAAGATTGGGCCAGACCTACGTGGTCCTATTGGAGGGTATCCTGTGGAGACAGAGGGTGGCTTTGGCTCATTGCAGAGACAAAGACACTGGCAGTGGCAGTTCTGTGGAATACTCATTGGTATGAGCCCTCCTGGAGTCTGACATTTTCTTATCAAGACCTGGCTCCATGCAACAGCCTGCTGGCTCCAGTGCTGAAACACCTCAGGTCAAACAACTAACAGAGTGGGAAAACAGCCCCATCAATCAGCAGACAGACTGCTTAAAGTCTTCCTGAATAAACAACTGCCTGATAAGCACACCCCTTGACATGGCTCTGCCCACCAGAGGGACAAGACTGAGCTCCACACACCAGTGGGCAGGTACAAGTCCCTCTCACCAGGAAGCCTGCACAAGCTTCTTAGAGAGCCTCACCCACCAGGGGGAAGACAGCAAAAGAAGAACTAAAACCTTGCAGCCTGTGGAACAGAAAACACAATCACACAAATTTAGACAAAATGAGATGGCAGAGGAATATGTCCCAGAGGAAGGAACAAGATAAAACCCCAGAGAAACAACTAAATGAAGTGGAGATAGGAAATAATCTTCCAGAAAAAGAATTCAGAATAATGATAATAAAGATGATCCAAGATCTCCAAAAAAGAATGGAGCCACATATTGAGAAGATACAAGAAATGTTTAACAAAGACTTAGAAGAACTAAAAACAAACAAACAGAGATCAACAATACAATAACTGAAATGAAAAATGCACTAGAAGGGATCAATAGCAGAATAACTGAGGCAGAAGAATGGATAAGTGAGCTGGAAGAGAGAATGGTGGAAAACACTGCCACAGAACATAATAAAGAAAAAAAATATGACAAGAAATGAAGACAGTCTAACTGGGACAACATTAAATGCACCAATTTTCACATTATAGGGGTCCTAGAAGGAGAAGAGAGAGAGGAAGGAACTGAGAAAATATCAGAAGAGAAAATAGCTGAAAACTTCCCTAACATGGGAAAGGAAATAGTCACCCAAGTCCATGAAGCACAGGCAGTTCCAGGAAGGATAAACCTAAGGAGGAACAGGCCAAGACATATAGTAAACAAATTGACAAAAATTAAAGACAAAGAAATAATATTAAAAGCAACAAGGGAAAAGAAACAACATGCAAGGGAATTCCCATAAGGTTATCAACTGATTTCTCAGCAGATGCACTGCAGGTCTGAAGAGAGTGGCTTGATATATTTAAAGTGATGTAATGAAAGAACCTACAACCAAGAAAACTCTACCAAGAGAGGCATCTCTTTTTTTTTTTTTTAATATGGTACGCAGGCCTCTCACTGCTGTGGCCTCTCCCGTTGCGGAGCACAGGCTCCAGACGCACAGACTCAGTGGTCATGACTCACGGGCCTAGCCACTCTGCGACATGTGGGATCTTCCTGGACCAGGGCACGAACCCATGTCTGCTGCATCAGCAGGTGGACTCTCAACCACTGCGCCACCAGGGAAGCCCAAGGCATCTCTTTTGATGGAGAAATCAAAAGCTTTACAGACAGGCAAAAGCTAAGAGAATTCAGCATCACCAGACCAGCTTTTCAACAAATTCTAAAAGAATTTCTCTAAGCAGAAAAGGCCACTACTAAAAACAAGAAAATTACGAATAGAAAAGGTAAAGGCAAACATACAGTACAGGTAGAAAATCATCTGTACACAAGTGTTATCAAAACCAGCAATTGTGAGAAGAGGAGAGTACAAATGCAGGATATTGGAAATGCATTTGAAATTAAAAGACCAGCAACTTAAAACAATCTTGCTTATATATAGACTGATGTATCAAAATCTCATAGTAATCAAACACCAAAAATCTACAATAGATACACACACAAAAAACTAAAAACAATTCAAGTGCAACACTAAATTTAGTCATTAAATCACAAGAGAACAAAAGAGGAGGGAATAAAAAAGAACTACAAAAACAAATTCAGAACATTTAACAAAATGACAATAAGAGCACACATATCAATAATTACCTCAAACATTAACAGATTAAATGCTCCAACCAAAAAACATAGACTAGCTGAATGGATACAAAAATAAGACCCATATATATGCTGTCTACAAGAGACCCACTTCAGATCTAGGGACACATACAATCTGAGAGTGAGGGGAAGGGAAAAGGGATTCCATGCAAATGGAAACCAAAAGAAAACTGGGGTAGCAATACTCACATCAGACAAAATAGACTTCAAAATAAAGACTGTTACAAGAGACAAAGCAGGACACTACATAATGATCAAGGGATAAATTCAAGTAGAAGATATAACAATTGTAAGTATACATGCACCCAACATAGGAACACCTCAATATGTAAGGCAAATAGTAACAGCCATAAAAAGAGAAATTGACAGTAACACAGTAAGAGTGGGGGACTTTAACACCCACCTTTCATAATGTAGAGATCATCCAGACAGAAAATCAATAAGGAAACACAGGGCTTAAATGACACAATGACCACATGGACTTATTCATTATGTATAGAGTATTCCATCCAGAAGCAGCAGAATACACATTCTTCACAAATGCACATGGCACATTCTCCAGGATTGATCCCATGTCAGATCACAAAGTGAGCCTTGATAAAGTTGAGAAAATTGAAATTATATCAAGCATCTTTTCCAAACACAATGCTATGAGATTAGAAATCAACTACAAAAAAAAATGTAAAAAACACAAACAGGTGGAGGATAAACAATGTGCTACTAAACAACCAATAGATCACTGAAGAAATCAAAGAGGAAATCAACAAATACCTCAAGACAAATGAAAATGAAAGCATGATGATCCAAAACCTATGGGACAGAGCAAAAGCAGTTCTAAGTGGGAACTTTACAGCAATACAATCTTACCTCAGGAAAGAATAAAAATCTCAAATACACAACCTAACATTACAGTTAAAGTAACTAGAGAAAGAAGAACAAACAAAATCCAAAGTTAATAGAAGGAAAGAAATCATAAAGATCAGAACAAAAATAAATGAAATAGAAATGAAGAAAACAGTAGAAAAGATCAAACTAAAAACTAGTTATTTAAAAAGATAGAAAAAATTAATAAACCTTTAGCCAGACTCATCAAAAAAAAAAAAAGGGAGAGAACTCAAATCAATAAAATTAGAAATAAAAAAGGAGACATTACAACAGATACCACAGAAATCCAAATGATCATAAGAGACTACTACAAGCAACTATATGCCAATAAAATAGACAACCTAGAAGAAATGGACAAATTCTTAGAAAGGTACAGTTTTCCAAGACTGAACCAAGGAGAAGTAGAAAATATGAACAGACAAATCACAAGTACTGAAATTGAAACTGTGATTTAAAAACCCCCAACAACCAAAAGTACAGGACCAGATGGTTCATAGAGGAATTCTATCAAACTTTTAGATAAGGGTTAACACCTATTTGGAAACTATTCCAAAAATTGTAGAGGAAGGAACAAGCTCATTATATGAGGCCACCATCACCCTGATACCAAAAGCAGACAAATATATCACAATAAAAAGTAAATTACAGGCCAATATGATTGATGAACATGGGTGCAAATATTCTCAACAAAATACTAGCAAACCAAACTCAACAGTACATTAAAAGGATCATACACTATGATCAAGTGGGATTTATCCCAGGGATGCAAGGATTTTTCAGTATCCACAAATCAATTATTGTGATACACCACATCAACAAACTGAAGAATGAAAACCATAAAATCATTGCAATAGATGCAGGAAAAGATTCTGACAAAATTCAACACACATTTATGATAAAAAAAAGTCTCCAGAAAGTGGGCTGGAGTGAACATACCTCAACATAGTAAAGGCCATATATGATAAACCTACAGCCAATATCATGCTCAATGTTGAAAACCTGAAAGCATTTCCACTAAGATTAGGAACAAGACAAGGATGTCTACTCTGTCCACTTTTATTCAACATAGTTTTGGAAGTCCTAGCCACAGTAATCAGAGAAGAAAAAGAAATAAAAGGAATCCAAATTGGAAAAGAAGAAGTAAAACTATCACTGTTTGCAGATGACATGATACTATACATAGAACATCCTAAAGATGTTACCAGAAAAATACTAGGTCTCAACAAAAAATTGAGTAAAGTCCCAGGATACAAAATTAGTACACAAAAATGTGTTGCATTTCTATACACTAACAATGAAAGATCAGAAAGAGAAATTAAAGAAGTATTCACATTTGCCATCTCACTGAAAAGACTAAAATATCTAGGGATAAACCTACCTAAGGAGGCAAAAGACCTTTACTCTGAAAAACATAAGACACTGATGAAAGCAATAGAAGATGCCACAATGAGATGGAAAGCTATACCACTTTCGTAGATTAGAAGAATCAATACTGTCAAAATGACTAGACTACCCAAGGCAGTCTACAGATTCAATGCAATCCCTATCAAATTACCAAAGGCATTTTTTTCCCAGAACTAGAACCAAGAAATCTTAATTTGTATAGATGCACAAAAGAGCCCAAATATACAAAACAATCTTGAGAAAGAAAAACAGACCTGGAGGAATCCAGCTCCCTGACCTCCAACTATACTACAAAGGTATAGTCATTAAAAGATTATGGTACTGGCACAAATACAGAAATATAGATCAATGGAACAGGATAGAAAGTCCAGAAATAAGCTGACACACCTCTGGTCAGTTAATTTATGACAAAGGAGGCAATACTCTACAATGGAGAAAGAATAATCTCTTCAATAAATGGTGCTGGGAAAACTGGACCGCTACATGTACAGGAATGAAATTAGAGCATTCTTTAACACCATACACAAAAATAAACCCAAATGGATTAAATATCTAAATTTAAGACTGGACAGTATAAAACTCTTAGAGTAAAACATAGGCAGAACACGCTTTGACATAAATTGCGGCAATGTCTTTTTGGATTCGTCTCCTGAAGTAATGGAAATAAAAACAAAAATAAACAAATGGGACCTAATTAAACTTACAAGCTTTTGCAGAGCAAAGGAAAACATCAACCAAATGAAAAGATAAGCTACAGAATGGGAGAAAATATTTGCAAATGATGCGACTGGCAAGGGCTTAATCTCCAATATATACAAATAGCTCATACAACTCAATATCAAAAAGAAACAACCCGGGCTTCCCTGGTGGTGCAGTGGTTGAGAATCCGCCTACCGATGCAGGGGACACGGGTTCATGCCCTAGTCTGGGAAGACCCCATATGCCACGGAGCAGTTAGGCCGATGAGCCATGGCCGCTGAGCCTGCACGTCCAGAGCCTGTGCTCCACAATGGGAGAGGCCACAACAGTGAGAGGCCCATGTATCACACACACACACAAAAAAGTAACAACCCAATTAAAAAATGGGCAGATCTAAATAGGCATTTCTTCAAAGAAAACATACGAAAACATGTTGAAAAGCACTAATTATTAGAGAAATTCAAATCAGAACTACAATGAGTAATCACCTCATACTAGTCAGAATGGCCACCATCAAAAAGTCTACAAATGGTAAATGTTGCAGAAGGCATGGAGAAAAGGGAACCCTCCTGCACTGTTGGTGAGAATGTAAATTGGTACAGTCACTATGAGAACAGTACAGAGATTCCTTAAAAAACTAAAAACAGAGCTTCTATATGATCTAGAAATCCCACTAGTGGGCATGTATCTGGAGAAAACCATGATTCAAAAGAATACATGCACCCCAATGTTCATCGCAGTGCTGCTTACAATAGCCAAGACATAGGAGCATTCTAAATGTCCATTGATAGAAGAATGGATAAAGAAGATGTGGTACATATATACAATGGAATATTACTCAGCCATTAAAAGAATGAAATAATACCATTTGCAGCAACGTGGGTGGACCTGAAGATTATCGTACTAAGTGCAGTAAGTCGGAGAAAGGTAAATATCATATGATATTGCTTATATAAGGACTATTAAAAAATGATACAAACGAACTTATTTACAAAACAGAAAAAGACAGACTTAGAGAATGAACCTATGATTACCAGGGAGAAGGTGTGGGGAGAGATATATTGGGAGTTTGGGATTGACATGTACACACTGCTATGAATAAAACAGATGACCAACATGGACCTACTGTATAGCACAGGCAACTCTGCTCAATATTCTGTAATAACCTAAATGGGAAAAGAATTTGAAAAAAAATAAATGCTTGTGTAAATGAATCATTTTGCTGTACACCTGAAATTAACACATTGTTATCAACCATACTCCAATATAAAACAAAAATTTTAAAAAAAGAAAGGCCATAACAAAGTACCACAAAATGGGTAGTTTAGAGCAATAGAAAATTAATGTCTCACAGTTCTGGAGGCCAGCAGTCCTTCTGAAGTTTGAGGGACAAATCTGTTCTCTGCCTCTCTCCTGGCTTTCAGTAGTTTGATGGCAAACTTTGGTGTTCCTTGGCTTCTGCTTCATCACTCTGATCTTTGCCTTCATCTGCACCTTGAGTTCTCTCTGTGTGCCTGTCTGTATCCCAATCCCCCCTTTTTATAAGGAAACAAGTTGTACTAGATTAAGGAGGGGTTTCCTATACCAGTAAGGCCTCATCCTGACCTAAGTACATATTCATGACCCTATTTCCAAATAAGGTCATGTTAGGAGGTTTTGGGGGTTAGAATTTCACTATATGAGTTGTGGGGAAACACAATTCAACCCACAACAAGTTTAAAGTACAAAATTATTTAAAAATTAATTAATTAATTAAAATTAAAATTGACAATATGTTATTTTTAAAAATTAAATATTTATATTATTCAATGATGATAAATCATTCTCAAAAAGACCTGCTGACTTTGCATATTTGTGGTGTCTTCCTTGGTTGGTGGAGGGGGGGATGGAGGAAACATATTAATATGTACCAAATGTTTTCAAATTCTGAAATCAGACAAATTATTTAATGTGTAAATATCCTCAAAGAAAATTATTTTAAATTAATTTAAAAAATATTTTAAAACATTTAAAAATAATCTCTCTATATGTTTTATAGAGAGGTGTTCCTCAAAACATTTTCTATTTATAAAATATTGGAAAAATAACAACTTTAGGAACTAATAAAATTGGTTGATATGCATAAAATATAATATCCAGACATTAAATAATTGTAGCTAACTTTTGTATAGTACTAAATACCACACATTAATCTAAACATCTTATATATATAAACATAGAGAATCCTCACAAGGACCCTATGAGGCACATGCTACTATTATATCAGCTTTAATTTTGGTAAACTTTGGATGTATTAATGAAAAATTTAAATAACTTGTCTAAGGTCATCCAGTTTTGTAAGTAGCAGATCTGGGCTTAAAACCCAGGTGGTTTGGTCCCACAATCCATTTTATTACCCACTTTTCTATATTTTTATACAGATATTAAAATATGCATGATTTCAGGCTGTTTAAATGAAACAAAATACAAAATAGTAGACATAATTTTCAGTTATTTGTGTTGAAAAATAAGTCAAGGAGATATACCAAGATACTAACAATTGTTGGAGTTGTGTGATTATCAGTGTTTTTACTGTTACTTATCCTTTCATATTCTTTCTAATGTATTTAAAATTTTTAAATGAAAAAATACAAATATGTAAGAGGTTTCCACCAGGTGAGGACAGAGCAAGAAGGGGCCAACTCTGAATCTGGAAGAGGGCTCTCACGAAAACATAACCATACTGGTGCCTTGATCTTGGACTTCCCAGCTTCTGGAATTCCATGTGGCTGAAAGGGTCTTGGTGCTCCAGCCGGGTGTCAGGCCTGAGCATATGAGGTGGAAGAGCTGAGTTCAAGACATTGGAGATTCATTGGAGATCTCCATCTCAATGCTAAGACCCAGCTCAACTCAGTGAACAGCAAGCTCCAGTGCTGGAGACACTCCATGCCAAACAATTAGCAAGACAAGAGCACAACACCACCCATTAGCAGAGAGGCTGCCTAAAATGATAATAAGTTCACAGAGCCCAAAACACATCACTAGATGTGGTATTGTGCAAAAGAAAGACTAGATCCAGCCTCATCCACCAGAACACAGGCACCAGTCCCTCCAGCAGTAAGCCTGCACAACCCACTGAACCAAACTTACCCACTGGGGGCAGACACAAAAACAGTGGAAACTAGGAACCTGCAACCTGCAGAAAGGAGACCCCAAACAGTAAGTTAAACAAAATGAGAAGACAGAGAAATATGCATAAGATGAAAGAGCTACATAAAAACCCACCAGACCAAACAAATGAAGAGGAAATAGGCAGTCTACCTGAAACATAATTCAGAGTAATGATAGTAAACTTGATCCAAAATATGGGAAATAGAATGGAGAAAATACAAGAAACGTTTAAAAGGACCTAGAATAAATGAACAGCACACAAACAACAGTGAACAACACAATAATTGAAATTAAAAATTCTCTAGAAGGAATCAATAGCAGAATAATTGAGGCAGAAAAAAATGATAAGTGACTTGGAAGGTAAAATAATGCAAATAGCTACTACAGAGCAGAATAAAGAAAAAAGAATGAAAAGAATTGAGGACAGTCTCAGAGACTTCTGGGACAATATTAAATACACCAACATTTGAATTATAGGGGTCACAGAAGAAGAAGAGAAAAGAAAGAGACTGAGAAAATATTTGAAGTGATTATAGTTGAAAACTTCCCCAATATGGGAAAGGAAACAATCAAATCCATGAGGCCCAGAGAGTCCCATACAGGATAAATCCAAGGAGAAACACATCAAGACACATATTAAACAAAGTATCAAAATTTAAATACAGAAAAAAATATTAAAAGCAGCAAGGGAAAAGCAACAAATAACATACAAGGGAATCCCCATAAGGTTAACAGGAGAACTTCCAGCAGAAACTCTGCAACCAGAAGGGAGGGGCAGGACATATTTAAAGTGATGAACGGGAAAAAGCTACAACCAAGATGACTCTACCCAGCAAGGATCTGATTCAGATTTGATTGAGAAATTAAAACCTTTACAGAAAAGCAAAGTGAAGAGAATTCATCACCACCAAACCAGATTTACAACAAATGCTAAACGAACTTCTCTAGGCAAGAAACACAAGAGGAGGAAAAGACCTACAATAACAAACCCAAAACAATTAAGAAAATGGTAGTAGGAACATACATATTGATAATTACCTTAAATGTAAATGGATTAAATGCTGCAAACAAAAGTAATAGACTGGCTGAATGGATACAAAAACAAGAGCCATATATAGCTTTCTACAAGAGACCCACTTCAGACCTAGGGGCACATACAGACTGAAAGTGATGGGATGGAAGAAGATATTCCATGCAAATGGAAACCAAAAGAAGCTGGAGTAGCAATTCTCATATAAGACAAAATAGACTTTAAACTAAAGACTATTACAAGGAACAAAGAAGGACACTACATAATGATCAAGGGATCAATCCAAGAAGAAGCTATAACAATTGTAAATATTTATGCACCCTACATAGGAGCACCTCAATACATAAGGCAAATGCTAACAGCCATAAAAAAAGAAATCAACGGTAACACAAAAATAGTAGGGGACTTTAACACCCCACTTTCAACAATGGACAGATCAACCAAAGGGAAAATAAATAAGGAAACACAAGCTTTAAATGACATATTAAACAAGACGGACTTAATTGATATTTATAGGACATTCCATCCAAAAACAACAGAATACACTTTCTTCTCCAGTGCTCATGGAACATTCTCCAGGATAGATCATATCTTGGGTCACAAATTAAGCCTTGGTAAATTTAAGAAAACTGAAATCATATCAACTATGTTTTCTGACCACAATGCTATGAGACTAGATATCAATTACAGGAAAAAATCTGTAAAAAATACAAACACATGGATGCTAAACCATACACTACTTAATAACCAAGGGATCACTGAAGAAATCAAACAGGAAATCAAAAAATACCTAGAAACAAATGACAATAAAAGCATGACAACCAAAAACCTATGGGATACAGCAAAAGCAGTCCTAAGAAGGATGTTTATAGCAATACAATCCTACCTCAAGTAACAATAAAAATCTCAAATAAACAACCTAACATTACATCTAAAGCAATTAGAGAAAGAAGAACAACAAAAAAAAAAAAGCCCCAAAGTTAGCAGAAGGAAAGAAATCATAAAGATTAGATCAGAAATAAAGAAAAAGAAATGAAGGAAACAATAGCAAGGATCAATAAAACTAAAAGCTGGTTCTTTGAGAAGATAAACAAAATTGATAAACCATTAGCCAGGTTCATCAAGGAAAAGAGGGAGAGGACTCAAATCAATAAAATTAGAAAAGAAAAGGAGAAGATACAACAGACACTGTAGAAATAGAAAGCATCCTAAGAGACTACTACAAGCAACTATATGCCAATAAAATGGACAACCTGGAAGAAATGGACAAATCTTTAGAAAAGTACAACCTTCCAAGACTGAACCAGGAAGAAATAGAAAATATAAACAGACCAATCACAAGCACTGAATTTGAAACTGTGTTTAAAAATCTTCCAACAAACAAAAGCCTAGGAGCAGATGGATTCACAGGTGAATTCTATCAAACTCTGACATAAGAGCTAACACCTATCCTTCTCAAACTCTTCCAAAGCATAGCAGAGGGAGGAACACTCCCAAACTCATTCTACGAGGACAGCATCACCCTGATACCAAAACCAGACAAAGATGTCACAAGAAAAAAAAACAGGCCAATATCACTGATGAACATAGATGCAAAAGTCCTCAACAAAATACTAGCAGGCACCAACAGCACATTAAAAGGATCATACACCATGATCCAGTGGGGTTTATGCCAGGAATGCAAGGGTTCTTCAATGTATGTAAATCAATCAATGTGATAAACCATATTAACAAATTTTAGATTAAAAATCATATGATCATCTCAATAGATGAAGAATAAGCTTTTGACAAAATTCAACACTTATTTATGATAAAAAAAAAACCCTCCAGACACTAGGCATAGAGGGCACTTACCTCAACATAATAAAGGCCATATATGACAAACCCATAGACAGCATCGATAAATGGTGAAAAACTGAAACAATTTCCACAAAGATCAGGAACAAGACAAGGTTGGCCAGTCTCACCATTATTATTCAACATAGTTATGGAAGTTTTAGCCACAGAAATCAGAGAAGAAAAGAGAAATAAAAGGAATCTGAATCGAAAAAGTAGTAATACTGTCACTCTTTGCAGATGACATGATACTATACATAGAGAATCCTAAACATGCTACCAGAAAACTGCTGGAGCTAATCAACGAATTTGGTAAAGTAGTAGGATATGAAATTAATGCACAGAAATCTCTTGCATTCTTATATACTAATGATGAAAAATCTGAAAGAGAAATTAAGGAAACACTCACATTTCCCTTTGCAACAAAAAGAATAAAATACTTAGGAATATACCTACCTAAGGAGAAAAAAGACATGTATGCAGACTACTATAAGACACTGATGAAATAAATTAAAGATGATACAAACAGATGGAGAGATATATCATGTTCTTGTCTTGGAAGAATCAACATTGTGAAAATGACTATACTACCCAAAGCAATCTGCAGATTCAATGCAATCCCTATCAAACTACAAATGTCATTTTTCACAGAAGCAGAACAAAAAGTTTCACAGTGTGTATGGAAACATAAAAGACCCCAAATAGCCAAAGCAATCTTGAGAAAGAAAAACGGAGCTAGGGGAATCAGGCTCCCTGACTTCCGACTATACTACAAAGCTACAGTAATCAAGACAGTATGGTACTGGCATAAAAATAGAAATATAAACCTATGGAACACAATAGAAAGCCCAGAGATAAACTCACGCACATATGGTCACCTTATCTCTAATAAAGGAGACAAGAATATACAATGGAGAAAAGACAGCCTCTTTAATAAGCGGTGCTGAGAAAACTGGACAGCTACATGTAAAAGAATGAAATTAGAACACTCCCTAACACCATACACGGAAATAAACTCAAAATGGATTAAAGAGCTAAATGTAAGGCCAGACACTTTAAAACTCTTAGAGGAAAACCGGCAGAACACTCTATGACATAAATCACAGCAAGATCCTTTTTGACTCACCTCCTAGGGGAAATAGAAAAACTAAAATAGAATGAGAACTAATGAAACTTAAAAGCTTTTTCACACCAAAGGAGACCATAAAAATTATGAAAAGACAACCCTCAGAATGGTAGAAAATATTTGCAAACGAAGCAACTGATAAGGGATTAATTTCCAAAATATACAAGCAGCTCATGCAGCTCAATATCAAAAAAAAACAAACAACCCAATCCAAAAATGGGCAGAAGACCTAAATAGACATTTCTCCAAAGAAGATATGCAAATTGCTAACAAACACATAAAAAGATGGTCAACATCACTAACCATTAGAGACATGCAAATCAAAACTACAATGAGGTATTGCCTCACACCGGTCAGAATGGCCATCATCAAAAATCTACAAACAATAAATGCTGGAGAGGGTGTGGAGAAAAGGGAACCCTCTTGCACTGTTGGTGAGAATGTGAATTGATATAGCCACTATGGAGAACAGTATGGAGATTCCTTAAAAAACTAAAAATAGAACTACCATATGACCCAACAATCCCACTACTGGGCATATACCCTGAGAAAACCATAATACAAAGAGTCATGTACCACAATGTTCATTGCAGCACTATTTACAACAGCCAGGACATGGAAGCAACCTAAGTGTCCATCAACAGATAAATGGATAAAGAAGATGTAGCACATATATAGAATGGAATATTACTCAACCATAAAAAGAAACAAAACTGAGTTATTTGTAATGAGGTGGTTGGACCTAGAGTCTTTCATACAGAGGTAAATAAGTCAGAAAGAGAAAAACAAATACAGTATGCTGACACATATATATGGGATGTAAAAAAAAAAAGTTTCTGAATAACCTAGGGGCAGGATTGGAATAAAGACGTAGATGTAGAGAATGGATTTCAGGACACGGGGAGGGGGAATGGTAAGTTGGGTTTAAGTGAGAGAGTGGCATTGACATATATACACTATCAAATGTAAAATAGATAATTAGTGGGAAGCTGCCACATAGCCCAAGGAGATCAGTTCTGTGCTTTGTGACCACTTAGTAGGATGGGATAGGGAGGGTGGCTGGAGACTCAAGAGAGGGAATATGGGGATATATGTATACGTATAGCTGATTCACTTTGTTATAAAGCAGAAACTAACACAACATAGTTAAGCAATTATACTCCAATAAAGATGTTAAAAAAAACTTATTAGGTGTTAATATGCATTTTTGACATTTATTTACTGGATCGAATGGAACAGTATGTTATATGGTAATTTGAATTTTTATTTCTTTCTAGGTAAGCTCTTGTTTTTTGTTTTTTGTTTTTTTTGCGGTATGCGGGCCTCTCACTGCTGTGGCCTCTCCCATTGCAGAGAGCAGGCTCAGCGGCCATGGCTCATGGGCCCAGCCTCTCCGCAGCATGTGGGATCTTCCCAGACCGGGGCATGAACCCGTGTCCCCTGCATAAGCAGGCAGACTCTCAACCACTGTGCCACCAGGGAAGCCCATAAGCTCTTGTTTAATTCAAGCTTTGGGTGGCTAGATATACTGACAAAATATAAATAGATTATGTATTTTATGTAACTAACCTGGGGTCACTCTCAGAGTTTAGTTTGCATATCTGTCTTGCACAAATATGGAATACTTCAGGTACATCATGATCTATTTGCATATATGGTCCTGTGTTCTTGATAGAGGGGCATATGCCAAAGGAATTTTAGCATTTTTCAAGGTTGTCTGGATACTTAATTTTGGTTACTACCACATTGAATCATATTCACTAAAACATTAGGGAGTGGTGGATTGGAGACTTGTAGCATATATCAATAAGGAATCAGCTTAAGCACACTTAGTCCAGCTACATTAAGAAACAATCCAAGGAAAAGTAGAATAACATGAAATGTAGAAGAAACATGTCTGTACCCTTTTCCCCGAATTTCACATTTTGCTTCCCAGCATAAGTGCATATTACACTTATTGCCTGACTATTAAAAAGTGTTGGGGGGAGGAATTAGTTAAATTTATTGTTGAATGGTCATGTTTGTTTCTGGCCTTATCATGACTACAAAGACAAAATATGACACTATCTCACTATCTGGTCCCAATATGCACTGTTACATTTCCAGTTGTATCTCTCAAAGCCAATCCCTCAAATTTTAAGAAATTATTCATTCAACATTTCTTGTTTGAATTATTTCTTATTGAATTATTCATCAACATTCAACATTTCTTGGTAGGAATGTAATAAACTGCAGTTTAATGAGGCTTACATCTCTAAAATAATTTAGGAGGACTTCAGAGAAGTCCCTAAACCTTGAAAAAAATTCCAAGAAAAGGCCTGTCAGCAACACTTCTGAGAACACAAAATCAGTGTTACATCACTGACAAAAGTGATAATTTGAGTGCTAAGATTTTGCCCAGATTTCACTTTCTGAATCACTTATGGCAAAAGTCAAAATTTGCCCTACAAACTAGAACAAAGCTAAAAGAATTTTGTTGATGAGAGAGAACATGTAAAGGTATTGTTTTCCACACTGTAGAAGAGAAAATGTGAGTGAACAGAACTTTGTCATTTCTTCTAAAGATTGGACCCTTAAGATAACCTTCCTGCAAAATGTTCAGGGCTAATTTTGGTGGAAATTGTGAGCTTGATTAAGTTTGTCTTTATTCCACTAGGCCTTTCAATTATGGGTCTTTTACCCTTTTTCATGTTGTTTAATTATAGCTCTACACAACTGAAAATCTGAAACATACCAACCATTCACACTACTATGTGGGTTTAAAGATGTTGCTTTTTATTTTCTTCTATAGAATATTTATGTTTTATATTAAAATTGAAAAGAGTTTTCTCTTCTAAAGAAATTTCAGGCACAGGTGAGAAGAGATGGTGAGATGATAGATTTTGGCATGAATCTCTGCATGGTACTAAAATCATCTCAAACAATGGTTGTGCCCTCTGCCTACACATAAAACTAGGCTTGAGTTGGATAATTCAAGCTAGATCAATTTTATCAGTATTATCTGTGCTCACATTATTAGAATAATGGGTTGACCAGGCCAGCTCTCATTTTAATATGGAAAAATTAACTAACATTATAATCTAAGGCACATAATTTTAATTTAGTATACCAAAGATGTTAGTAAGGCCAAAGGTATTAGGAAATTACCCTGATTCATATAATATATAGGCAGAGTGTCGATACATTATTTGTAATGCATGGATCAGAGAATGTTTTCCTATGCTTACATTCAGTTACTTTAATTTAGCATCAATATTTCCGTCATTAAAATATCAACATTTAGCCATATGTGGCATATATTACAACTAGCTGTTACCTGTGAAAACTTATTGTTCACTACGGCTTAGACATGAGTGGAAAACAACCAACATTCCAGTGTAATGTCACACTTCAGATGTCAAACTTTGGGGCCAATTAACCTATGGAACAATGTGTAAAAGAAGAAAGAAACTGCATGGATCTGATTCTAAGAAGTTAAAAAAATAATACACATAAATAGGAGAATGTGGACTGTGCCGGATTCTGACTGATGCCCTATTTCTCTCCTCTCCCAGACTTATTAGCCATCTTGTGACCATTTGACTTTGCCCTCAAGTCTCAGTTCTAATCATTGATTTTTTGCTCTCTTTTTCCATGCTAAAATCTTCCCTTGGTTACTTGATGATATAACCAGCTTCATTTGTCCAAGTTTCTGGGGTTCATGTTCATCCTCCCTCCTCCCAAAAAGTTTCTAAATAGACCTATTGTTGTGCTGACAATGAGGAAAATTCTTGTTCCTCTGTTAATATTTATTAATGCCTATTGTATGGCACAGATTGTTGTTGTATATAATAGGGATGCAAAGATAGAACGCAATCACTCCCCTCAAGGAGTTCTAAAATAGAAAGTTGTACTGTCTCTAGGTCTACCCCTGATTTGAGGGAGGAAACCCAGGGAACCATGAGGAAGAGGTAGTGGCATCCAGGTTAGATTGGCTAGGGGTATGGGTGGCCTTAGAAGTGAAGCATTGTTAAGGAAGTGTTTCTAGAAAAAGTGATGCTTGAGCTGATCATGTAAGAATTGCTCTCTTGCTCAGTGTTATGACTTGAGTTTGTTAAATCAACATTTGTTAAGTGGATCACAGGGTGTAGGATAGTGGGTCAGGGTTCAAAAGAAATTGAAACAGAAGTTTTTTACTCACAGATCCTGCAGGAAGTACATAGCATGCTGCGAGGAACCATACAGGCAGGTCAAGGCAGGGTGCAGGTACAGAGAGTGATGGGAGCTGGGTACCTGCCTTTGTTATGGTCCACGTATGGAGTGCTTTGGGGTTCCCCTAGCTATGGCTGGATTGGTGAATTCAAAGCAAAAAGAACAGGGCTTTAGAAAACTCCTTATCTAAGGGATATGCAAGGGGGAAGGCCCTGGGAGGCGGGGGAGACTGTTGATCACAGTCACTATTGAGGAAGGCATATCAGGAACCTACTTTTGCTTGCAACTCTGTGGGCTCTTATCTAGGTCAAGTGCTTGCATGAGGAGGCTAATGTCAGTTTACAGTCCACACAGACCACTTGGCCCAAGAAAATAGATGTTAAGGTAGTAATACCATGGAGTAGTTTAGCTAAACTCTTAACACCCAGATGCAGTTTTTCTCCTTATCAGTATGTTAGAAAAGCTACATCTCTATTTTTTATTTAAAAATCATCAATAAACTTACAAAGAAAGTGAGGGATTCATATAAGTGTGGTAGATTAGAGGAGCAATGAACAAGGTACTATGTATCAAGGTCTTTTAATTCAAATTCCAGTCTTCCTTTTGATAAGCTTTTTGACCAAGGGTAAATTCATTCATATTTTCATGTTTAAGTTTCATATAGGTAATGCCAGAGATTTGGATGTTCTCTGAAATCTCATATTTCCTGAGCTACCTCTCAGAGTTCTTCCTGGAAGGCTGATAACCCTTCTGTTAGTAGCATTATGAGGGAAATCTCATGAATAAGCTTTGGGTCTTGGTGCCACCTAACTTACTTTCCCTTTAGCCTAACAAGAAAAGATAAATATAACATCAACCAGCCAGCCTTTTCACTGCTCTTGACCGATAAGAAACACACTGACAAGAGGTCTTTTTCACTATCAACAGGGTTTTACAGGGGAATATGTCAGGAGACTTTAAAAAAATTGTATTTATGTGAAAATATTAACTGTGTGATTCTCTTTATCTGTCATTCATTTTCAGAATCTTGTACAACATGGATATTATCTTGCAATACTATTTTAGCAGAATTATAGAGAATATAGCAGAAATAAAAACTTAATCAAAAGCCAAGAGCAGAAATGAAACCACGGAATCTGTGGATTTGATATTGAAAACTATAATTTCATCCATGTGGTCATAGAAAGAGCCTCAGCTCTAATAGCACAATTTTAGAGATATTTCAGAACACCAAGTATAAAAGCTGAGCAAACAGAGAGCAAGGCTACTTCAGACATATTCTTTCAAATCTTTGGAAGCTTAAAAGTCAACTATAAAGTTATTATTGTGTGTTACAAAAGTTTCAGTGTCAGTGTTGCATTCTAGGTGATGATAGGTGTCCAAAACTGGTTGATTCAACACCCAGAATTCTTACTTTAGGTAATGCTTATTCACTTAACTAATTTGATACATAAGGAAGGGTCAGAAATGGGGAGATTCATAGAGGTTTGTCATGGGGTGGGGGCTATTGTAGAATATTGGTAAGTTTCATTTCTACTGGCCCATCAATGAACTGGGCCATGGTATGAAAATTTTATCAGAAAACAAAGATTGAATAATTGAAAAAAAATGTTTCCAGCACTATGTGTTCTGGTTACAGTAAAAACCAACTTCAATTTACAACCTGGGAGCTTTAAAGATTGGAAAATCGGACCCAATTATCGACATAAAAAGCAAGCTAAGAGACTGCTGCCTTAAGAATTGTGAAGGATCTGAGATTTTACCCTTTTGGACGTTAACAATTTAGTCTGCTACACTTTTATGGATGATGACAGAGGACATGAGAATCCTGGGACAGAGAAAAGAACTTTGTCATGGCACAGCATGAGCTTAACATTCATATCAGTTTTTCTCATTCCCCAAGCCTCACAAGGGCAACCCAGAACATCTCAGGTGGATGCTGTTCACCCAGTGGTTTGCATCATGGATGAGGAATCCTGAGTTTAGTTAACTACAATATTTTATATTGGGCTGCAAGCAATCCTGTCCAATCTTTGCTCACTCAAGAAAGGCACTATATCTTCCAAGACCATTTGCAATACAAGCATCCTTGAAAAGATAGTCCAAAACAAAAGCTATCAGTGCCTCTGCTCATAGCATTGCAGGAAGGTGGGAGACCTATGGAGAATTCTCTCCCAAAGTGCTCATGCCTTGGAAAATTTTAGTGTAGCAGGTGTGCAATTGGTTAGTTTGTTTATCAAGTCGTGGGCTTATTTCAAAATTTTGAAAGCTTATTCTTCAATTTTCCTAAATATCCTTTTTCTCATTGGCTTGGCTTGGTGTTTCATATAATTATCTTGCACACATGGCCATTACTCCAGTGATAAGCATTTTATGATTATATTCTTGATGATCTGGGTGACATTCTGGGTTATTTGATTGTGTACTCAGTAACATCACTAATTGCTATAAGACTGCTACTTCTGAATATTTTACTATTACTCTGAATATCTTAATAGTTCTAGTTTAAGTTGAGAGTTGCTAATGCCTTTATAAAGTTATTACGTGTGTTTACCTTTCTTTAAGAAAAATAATGCAAATCAGGATGAAATCTGTATCCACATTTTCTGGAGAAATTTGTCATCTTTCTTTTCTTCTTTTTTCTTTTTATTTTTTTAACATCTTTATTGGAGTATAATTGTTCCCTTTTCTCCACACCCTCTCCAGCATATATTGTTTCTAGAATTTTTGATGATGGCCATTCTTACTGGTGTGAGACATCTCATTGTAGTTTTGGTTTGCATTTCTCTAATGATTAATGAAGTTGAGCATTCTTTCATGTGTTTGTTGGCAATCTGTATATCATTTTTGGAGAAATGTCTATTTAGGTCTTCTGCCCATTTTTGGATTGGGTTGTTTGTTTTTTTGGTATTAAGCTCCACGAGCTGCTTGTAAAGCTTGGAGATTAATCCATTGTCAGTTGCTTCATTTGCAAATATTTTTGCCCATTCTGAGAGTTTCTTTTGGTTTTGTTTATGGTTTCCTTTGCTGTGCAAAAGCTTTTAAGTTTCAGTAGGTCCCATTTGTTTATTTTTGTTTTTATTTCCATTTCGCTATGAGGTGGGTCAAAAAGGATCTTGCTATGATTTATGTCATAAATGTTCCATGAGAATTGTTTTGGCATCTTTATCCTTGGATTTATCCTGTATGGAACTCTCTGTGCTTCCTTGACTTGATTAACTATTTCCTTTCCCATATTTGGGAAGTTTTCAACTATAATGTCTTCAAATATTTTCTCAGTCCCTTTCTTTTTCTCCTCTTCTTCTGGGACCCCTATAATTTGAATGTTGGTGTGTTTAATGTTGGTCCCAGAGGTCTCTGAGACTGTCCTCAGTTCTTTTCATTCTCTTTTCTTTCTTCTGCTCTGCAGTAGTTATTTCCACTATTTTATCTCCCAGGTCACTTATCCGTTCTTCTGCCTCAGTTATTCTGCTATTGAACCATTCTAGAGTATTTTTAATTTCATTTATTGTGTTGTTCATCATTGCTTGTTTCCTCTTTAGTTCTTTTAGGTCTTCTAGGTGTAGGACATGGAAAGTGCACTCTCTCTCTAAAGAAGAGCATCTATTATCCAGACTCATTTATGAGAACGTGGCATGTTGACAGCTTTCCAACACTTAAGAGAATTCAAATTTTTATATAAACTTCCATTTTTTTAGTTTAGCTTGTGAGCTGCCAGTTTGGGGGTCCTTGTTTTTGATAGAAAATGGTACTTGGAAATAGGTGCTATGAAATCCTTTCATTTACTAATGAGCTATGAAATTAACTGTCTTGGCCTAAAGAGAGTTCAGGCTATTTCTGAGAATATAGAATGCATCATGCCTCCAGGGCTGGTTTATCATGCACAGCTTTGATCTTGTGAAGAAGGCCTAAATTATTAGTCTTTCTCATGTGTGGTTTTTGGAATCAAAGTTCTCCAACTGACAGTAGAAATAAATGGAGATGCTATTTAAAAGCAAAAATTAATTAGTTTATTGAACTAATATCCTCAATGTCGTTGAACAAAGTTAGATCCCCAAAATGTAAAACAAGCACCTTCTTGCATAGATCCTTGCAAATTTGCACTTGGGAACGGATGCAAAGAAAATCTATGGATGGCTTTGAATCAATTCAGTTGATTTACTGACCTCTAAAAAGAGACCACTTTCAGTTTAAATGTTAAAATACAGAACCCAACTAATGGTACGCTAAAGATTATATGGCCCATTCCCCCAAAAGGATAACTAAATTTAGGTGTTATAGTTAAACTTCACCTTGGACTCAGAAAGTTTTGTTTTTTTCGGTATTAAACAGGTAACTACCTTTTAAAAATTTTCTTAACTATCATATAATGTTTTGGAAGTACTTGTAATAACTTCCACAATCAACCCTGACTCTTAATAGTGGGGAAATTAATCCTTCTAGGTATTAATTATGTAAAAACCTCTCTGGGTTTTGAGGAGGTGTTTGCTATAGTACTGAATTAATGATTAAATAATTATAGAATATAGTGAGTAAGATGAATATTGCAATCACAGGTACTTGCAGAACATTCTCATGTGAAATATTCTGACAGTCTCCCCTGTAGTTGGCTCTAAGATAATAGGAACTCATAGCAAAAAGGGAGCAAGCCAATATATTAAAAAAAGAACTTTAGAAAAGTCAATTGTATCTGTCTTCAAAATGCTAAATCTAGGATCAGTAATATGCTGGAAGGTACAGAAGGGAATGCATGAAAGTAAGGTTTAAGGGATGTCACCCCAATGTCTTCAACCATTATACTTGACTTGAGTGTCATTCTTTTGGGCATCAGAGGTGTGCTTGAATGTCTTAGGGAGTCTAACATAATTTTAAATATATTACTGCAACAGGGTGATATTTTTAGGACATTAGTTAGCTGACATTCAGGAGATACAATATCTTCTGATATCAAATATCCTAAAGATACAATATGATATGATTAAACGGATATAGATCTAGAATACTAAATCACTTGCCAGGAAGTCTAATCCCTCCACTCTACTTTGAAAAATCAGAAAACTCTGCTTCTCTGAAAACCTTATACTCTCAGTATACCTTCTTTAATCTCTGTATTCATATTTAACTTCTCTCTCGTGGTTTATATTCAAATATGATTACATTTTCCATATCTTAAAAAACAAAAACACCTTTGACTCCCCCACTCCACAACCTCAGGAATCTCTTTTCTACCTCACATCAAACTGCTTAAAAGGATTTTTTGTATTTTCTACCTACTCTGTATAGCCTTTTTTCCCCTATTCAGACTATTTCAATACAGTTTAAGTTCCCATTATTTTACATACATAGGTCTACTAGATCCCAAATAACTTTCTTGTTTATGCTTCCTAATCATGTCTATTCTTTAAAAAGTAAGCATAGGTCTTCCCTGGTGGCGCAGTGGTTGAGAGTCCGCCTGCCGATGCGGGGGACGCGGGTTCGTGCCCTGGTGCGGGAGGATCCTCCATGCCGCGGGGCGGCTGGGCCCGTGGGCCATGGCCGCTGGGCCTGCGCGTCCGTACTCAAGGTTTCCAGGAAAATATTTTCAAAGAGTTCTTCTTTCCAGGGAGGAAACAATGGATGTTGTTGCATGTGTTGCTTGGCTGAGAGGGGTTATCTTACTTGACTTCGCTGCTACATATATACATTCTTCTATTTGTACTAAGTTTTTAAAATCCAGAGTGTATCTTACACTTGATATGTATTTCAATTTGGACTAGCATTTTAAGTACTCAATAGATACATGTGGCTAGTAGCTACTGTAATATTAGACAGCATAGCCCTACACCCTTGCCTAGTTAATTCATAGCAATTTTTGTCATCTAATGCACTATTTCTCAAAAATGCCTTCTGTGATAGTATAGTTAGTCTATGTTTGATATATGTCATAATATTGTTTCTTCTCATCACTCATTTCATTTTACAATTATACATTTATATAGAGCAAAAATTTGTTTCACATCCAAAGCAGAAAATATGTCTTCTTTTCATCATTGCTTTCTCAGACCTTAGATTGATATCTGAGACCTAATAGGGATCCAAACTATACATTACATTAATGGGTGCACAATGACTAAATAATTGAATGTGTAGGAGGGAAAGGGAAATACTGGAATGGAGATGCGGTGACAATGAAGACAAACTCTGTGATATGAAACAAATGGTACACACTCACTGCTATATTTAAAATAGGTAACCAACAAGAACCTACTATAAAACTAAAAATAAATAAACTAAATTAAAAAAATGGTATGGGTTTGTACTGAGATGGGCTTAGATTTATACTCTGATTCTCATCCTTTACCTGGGTGATTTGAGCATGCTTCTTAGCATTACAATAGTCATTAGTGTTGGATCTAATTAGGTATGTAAAGACATAAAATTTATCAAAACAATGACATAACAGTTGATAAGGACACTTTTCTATGCTGTTATTTATCTGGGCACTACTGATGGTTGAACATTTGCCAGGAGGATAGCTTGGGACTCTGTTAAAACTTATTATGCATGAAAAGGCTGATGTAAGAATTCATTATATTTTGAGTCCTTCTTTGTCCTTATCTATGGGTATTTGTCTGCCAAAGTACCAAAAATATTTTTTTTGAAAAAACACTGCAAATAATTAGAAGAAAATCCTACCATCTGCAACAATGTGAAAGGACCTGAAAGACTTTATGCTAAGTGAAATAAGTCAGTCCCAGAAGGACAATATTCTAGTATTCTTCTTATATGAGGTATCTAAAGTCACACTCACAGAAGCAGAGAATAGGATGGTGATTGCCAAGGGATGTAGGGAGGGAGAAATGGGAAAATGTTGTTTGGAAGGTATAAAGCTACAGTTATGCAAGATGAATAATTTCTAGAGATCTACTGTACAACATAATACTATAGTTAACAACACAGTGTTGAGCACTTATACATTTGTTAAGAGGAGAGATCTCATGCCAAGTGTTCTTTCTACATTCACACTCAAGAGCAAGGGGACACAGAAATCTTTCAGACATGATGGATTTATTACCTTGTATGTTGTGATGATATCACAGGTATATGCATGTGTCCAAACTCATCAAAATGAACATATTAAGTATGTGCAACTTCTGTATATTAAGTATACCTCAATAAAGTTGACAAATATCCATTTGACTTTACATCAGTTATAATATCAATAAAATGTGCTTACTTCTTAAACCTACATGGTCTAGGATTAGGAAAACAAATGTTTTGAAGAGAAAATTTGTAAAGTTGTATTTGTTACAGCACTGATTTTATTCCAAGGCTGATTTACCTAGTGAACTCAAGGGGGCTACAGCAGTGTCAGACATCATTTCTGTGTCAGGGATCCACAAGGCAACCCTCAGGTGCAATGATTCACAAGAGTGACTCCCAGCACTCAAAAGCTATTATACAATGGTTACAGTTTATTGCAAGTAAAGGATACAGGTTAAAATCAGCAAAAGGAAAAGGCATATAGTGCAACATCTGGTAGAAACCAAGAAGAAGCTTCCAGGTGTTCCTTCTCAGTTGGGTGCACAAGCCTGCTTAATCTTCCCAATAAGAATGTGTGACAATATGCGCTAAGCACGGCCAAGGAGAGATGTTCACCTGAGGCTTTGTGTCCAGGTTTTTATTGGGGATCAGTCATGTAGGTTTACTCAAGACTCCAGACCCCCCCAGCAGAACTGGGTGTTCATCATAAATCACGTTGTTACCATAAACTATCTGGTCAAACTGGTCCAGCATGGCCCTAAACCTCAGGCTTACAAGGAAATTCTTATCAGGCAGAACCTTTCAAGGGCTCAGAGTTCAGCAACAGAAAGCTGGCCAAGAGCCAGTCCTGAAAACAGGGCTTTTGGAAATGTACAGGATTTGACCAACATAGGCCTGCTGAATTAACCCTTTCCTGTACAATATCTAAATATAGCAATATCTGGACCAAAAAAGAAAGGAATTTTCAACTCTGGTATGTCTTTCTCAACAGCCTGGAACCCATTCTCAGAACCTTTCTTAGGTTTCCTATCTAAAAATTAATCCCAACCAAGAGAAATGGGATATCATGATTGGCTTTAATTTTTAATTAGTATATATCTTACCTGAGGGGAATATCAAGCACAATTAGTGTTCTGTTAGGGTGGGGTAAGGGGAGAAATGAATACTGAATTAGCTAAACGTGTTTCCCACAGTGTGCTTTTTAATATTGTTAATTCTGACAGAATATTAAAAGCATAAACAATGAGACTATGCTTGGACTGTTTTTATACAAACACAGACACATATATACACATAGACATATGTGTCTATATCAATATATACATGTATATTACCTATGTATATCTACATACACATCTCTCTCTCTCTCTCTCTCTCTCTCTCTCTATATATATATATATATATATATATGTAATTCTCTATGTTAGAAGATAATGGAAATAACCTGAAATTATATAATAGGTTACTTTTATTTAAATATACTTACTGTCAAACTTTGAGATCCTTTGCATTACCATCTTTTATTTTATTTTTTTTCTGAATAAACTAACTTCTCATTTTTCCTATCCTTGCCTCTAAGCTTCTTTCAATTCCCTGGGAAATGATTGTTAAAAACTCATGAAATATTAATGACCCTCTAGATCCAGCTTAATTCATTCCCAGTAGCTGATGTTCCTTTATCCAAGCCTTTAGAGAAAAATTGATGTACATAAAAATTGTCCTGAATACCTTTTATTTATCTTTTAATGCTTCCTACTCCCCTTTGTCCTGGTGACTAAATCTAAAGAAATTAATTCATTTTATATATTTCTTTATCTTCAAAATGTCTTTATTCCCTGCTCACAATTAATATTTTGCCTGGGTATACAATTCTAGTTTGAAAATCAGAATCTCTCAGAATTTTGAAGTTATGACTTCATTTTTTAAATGTGTTTGCAGAAAGCTCTCAGGTGACTGTGGTACACAGCTGGGTTGTGGTATTTTTCATCTTGGTATTTTTCTAATCTAACTTTATAGATACTTGAAATTTTTGACTTCAGAAAATGATCAATGTTTGACACAAAGTAATAGTAAACTCTTTTTAAACTCTAGACAGAACATTTTAAGAAGGAAGATCCTCAAATTGTATAGTTATATACTAACTATACACAAAATTTTTCATATATTCCTTGCCAAGCTGGCTATCTCATCTATTGTTTCCTTGCCCGTGACCCTTTAGAAAGAACTCAGCTATAAGCTTAAAAAACCTGAGGAAATTGAAAATAATAGAATCTTCCTGAGGAGATAGTATGTTTAATTACAAACCAGAATATGACTGAGGCATTTGAGGATTTTCATAATTGACCTCAACATGCTCATCTAACCTATGAGACTGACCGTTTCTGCCTTTATTCCTCTCACATCCACAATGCACACAGGCCCATATTCCAAATTTCTCAACTCTCTATGGAGTTTTTTCAGTCATTTATTTCTTTTCAATTGCCATTTCCTCTGACTGGCTGGTCCCTATCTATATTATCTTGTCTGCTTTGATACCTTCTATTCTCCTTTATTTAGTTAGCTCAGACATAACATTTTGCCAGGGACCTTTCTGATTTCCGTAGACAGAATTGATTATTCCCTCTTCTAAGGTTACACAAGATAAAGTACAAGTCTCTACTAGCTTGTATCATATTATATACATATTTGTACCCCTTCAATTTCTAGCACAATATAAGGCTCATAGTAGATAATCAGTAAATCTATGGACTGAGAGAATTTTAAAGAAATTCTCTAGAGAATACAAAGGGCTGTTATAAGTTAGATAAGAGGGTGATTTATATGGGAGTGGGGAGGAGAGAAGTGGAGGTGTCTTCACAGAAGTAACATGCTATAGTGGTCCTTACAAGATAAATACAATTCCACCATTTGGAGAACTACAGAAGAGTATTACAAACAGAAGGAGTTAATAGAATAATTTATTATATTTTTTCTTTTCCAGTAATTGAAACTCATAGAGACAGCTTAAATAAAAAGATAAACTGTTAAGAAGGTACATATATATAAATATATATTTCTCATAGAACCAAAGGCAGGCCTTACTAGTGTCCTAACTCAGGGAAGAAAACTCTGTTGAGGCTCACTCTTTCTCTTGATCACCAACTTTCTCTGTTATTCTAGTCTAACCCTGGGTAGGGTAGGTACAGGGGACAAGAATACCATGGTTTTAAGTCAGTCAGCTCCAAAACTATCACCCTGGCGTGGATCAAACAGGAAGCCTCAGAGAGCCCATAGGTATCCAAGAGCACTTTTATCAATAAATGAGATCCCATATTCTCCATACTTATCCTCAGAATTAACTCTTTATCTGGCTGAGGCCTGCTTTCATTCCCCTTTGAAATATACATATTTTTCTAACACTGATCTTGTATATAGCCACCTATTATGAACTTACTATGTTTAAGTTCCTCCAAACCTTTCTTAACCTATTTCTAATAGTATATCAGGAAGCTTCTGTGAACTTATCAACTGAGCCTCACTAGCCAGACTGTCAAACTGGTCAACACTACATTAAAGTCAAAGAAGGCTATCAGAACCCTCTTCCTTATCAGCCTCTAGTAATTGACCTAAGTTATATGTCTCTGCATTAATCATGGTATTTTGTCTAAGAATTCCTTTTATTCTTGATATCTTAGTATCCATCATATTATATGGTAGCCACTAGCTACATGTTTTCTTTTTTCAGTTTAAAAATTAATGAAAACTAAATAAAATTATAACGTCAGTCCTTCAATTTTGTTGGCCATATTTCAAATACTCAATAGCCAGAAAATTCTATTGGTACTGTTGCCCTCAAGGATAGAATTTTTGGCCTCACCCACACCTTCAGTCTTTCAAAGAGGCCTACATGGATTGACTTCTACTACTGATCTTATTTTTAAGTGAATTTTCCATATCTTTCACAGAGATGTTACTGGGCACTAAATAATTTGTATTTGTAAAAATAATATGAAATTGGGCTTCCCTGGTGACGCAGTGGTTGGGAGTCTGCCTGCCGATGCAGGGGACACGGGTTCGTGACCCGGTCTGGGAAGATCCCACATGCCGTGGAGCGGCTGGGCCCGTGAACCCTGGCCGCTAAGCCTGCGCGTCCGGAGCCTGTGCTCCACAGCGAGAGAGGCCACAACAGTGAGAGGCCCGCGTACCGAAAAAAAAAAAAAAAAGAAATTATTACATAACCACAAAATGTTAATATAGGATGATTTATTGAATGCTTTTGCCCTACTTGTGATGTTTTCCTCCATATGAGTAGAACTTTAACAGTATAAAAATCCTGGCCTTACGCAGCTCCATTATTTCTATTCAGGAAAGAAGAGTTACCTGATTTACTGATTTGCTTGGGATGAGGAAATGAACAAACCTAGCCATGGTTTTTTCTCTGGGAAGTCACCTGCCTTCATGGAGCTGTCAATTGTTTTTAGTCAACTGATGTCTCCGCCTTGGTGGGGGCGCCTACTGTGGTCCATGTCCACTGGTTACTAAGTCTGCCAGCATCAGTAAGCCCACAAGACTAGAGATTTCCAATATCCACCTAATCCCTAATCACTAATAAAAGTGGTGGTTTTCATTTGTTCTATTTCTTATCTTTTAATTTCTTGAAAGTTTATGTAAGCAAGATGCTTCCTATTAATGAAACACCACCAAACCCTGACATGAGATGAGATAGGAATTTCTCTGAAAGAAAAGCAGGTGCTATTATTAAAAGTAATATTGCCTCTACATGTTGTTTCCATCTATTTGAAGAATGTTCTTCTATTATCCAAACTACAAAGTATATTTACTTTTGAAGAGAATTGAGGAAATTACCTCTTTATACAGAATTTTAAATATTTATAAACTCATATTCAGCTCTTTAAGAAAAAATGAAATTATTCAACTTCTGGTCTTTCTTTCAGGCTTATAAAATATGTAAACCTCCTTTGTCCAAACTAAAATCAGACTGATTATTTGCAAACAACATAGTTTCTTAGATGCATTCTATATTGTCAAAACTTTTATTTTTTTTTATTTGACCTTCTCCAGAACTGGAAGAAGTATTTCTCTAGGTTGAAATCAGGAATTAAAAAGACCTGTCAGTTTATTAATAGCAGAAGTCTGAAAATACCAGAAAATACTGCAATACCTTTTTGAAATTTAATTCTCAAAACATTTTAAAATTAAACTGTAGATTTAAATTTTTTTTTGCTAAAATAACATGAATGCCACATTGAAAAGCTTATACACACATACATTATCTAACCTCTTTCATTTGAAAAAAAAGAAATAATCTAACATGAATCTGACTCAGCCTTGGCAGAAAATCAAGAATTCCTTGACACAAGCTAACCCTTGCTTGGCAACAGGAGCTATAGGAATTCTGATTTGATGTGCTTCTATGAACCTCTGTGAATCAGATTACCAACTTTTATTAACATCAAAA
Source organism: Neophocaena asiaeorientalis asiaeorientalis (assembly GCF_003031525.2). Lineage (NCBI taxonomy): Eukaryota > Metazoa > Chordata > Mammalia > Artiodactyla > Phocoenidae > Neophocaena > Neophocaena asiaeorientalis. The sequence continues at coordinate 2,005,796 of NW_020173940.1, read as the reverse complement.
TGAAAAGTTAAAAAGATCAATTGCAGATTAAAGTGACATGAGTTTTGCCATGTCAGAGTCAAATCCAAAATATCAACGTCTTATTCAAGCCAAATATAGCAACTTATTCATTTAAATATACTTTTAAGCAGAATTAACTTTCTTCTTTTAGGTTTTACTTGTCCAAGTTGCATTTATGTCTTAATTTCTTACATTTATGTAAGGAAGCCATTATTTTCATTTCAAACTTGGAGTATGACAATATTTTTAAAAAACTGACCTTGTATTTTTTGCAAAGGAAATCTATTTCCAATACAAACCAAAGCAAATAGCATGAAAATATTGTGTGTTTATGTACACTGTATTTGGAAAGGGGGAAATATTAAGCAAGTCCATAATTTAGCAGGCTCTATAAAATTGTATATAAAACAAAAAATTAAAAAGCAAAAGCTGAGAGTTTTTCTTATTTGATTAATTAAAAATTATTGTTGAAAAATATTTTACTCGGCTTATGAGATTTTGGACATGTAATGTTTGAAGTCATTAAACCTTCAAAAATGATAATTATCTTGCTACTTTTTACTTGGAAGAAATATAAAAATAAGATGTAGCTAACTTCAGGTATATTAATATATAATGAGATGGTCTTCAAAAAATTGTGAGACAAAGGAGGCAAGAATATGCAATGGAGAAAGCCAGCCTCCTCAATAAGTGGTAATGGGAAACCTGGACAGCTACATGTAAAACAATGTTAGAACATTTCCTCACATCATATACAAAATAAACTCAAAATGGATTAAGACCTAAATATAAGAACTGAAATCATAAAACTCCTAGAAGAGAACATAGGCAGAACACTGACATAAATTGTAGCAATATTTTCTAGGATTTGTCTCCTAAGGCAAAAGAAATAAATGCAAAAATAAACAAGTGGGACCTAATTAAACTTAAAAACTTTTGCACAGCAAAGGAAACCATCAACAAAATGAAAAGACAACTTACAGAATAGGAGAAAATATTTGCAAATGATATGACTGACAAGGGATTAATAACCAAAATATATAAACCGCTCATACAACTCATTATCAAAAAGCAAACAACCCAATCAAAAAGTGGGCTGAAGACCTGAATAGACGTATTTCCAAAGAAGACATACAGATGGCAAACAAGAACAGAAAAGATGCTCAAAATCACTAATCAAAAAATGCAAATCAAAACCACCATGAGATATCACCTCACACTTGTCAGACAGTTATAATCAAGAGGTCTACAAATAAAAAATGTTGGAGAGAATGTGGAGAAAAGTGAACCCTTCACATTGCTGGTGGGAATGTAAATTGGTGCTGCCACTGTGGAAAACCATTATGGAGATTTTTTTTTTTTTTTTTTTTGGCAGCATGTGGGATCTTCCCGGACTGGGGCACGAACCTGTGTCCCCTGCATCGGCAGGCAGACTTTCAACCACTACATCACCAGGGAAGCTTGGAGGTTTCTTAAAAACTAAAAATAGAAATACCATATGATCCAGCAATTCCACTCCTGGGTATATATCTGGAAAAAACAAAGACACTATTTCAAAAAGAAACATGCGCCCCAATGTTCATAGCAGCATCTTTTACCAAGATATGAGAGCAGTCCAAGTGCTAATCAACAGATGAATGGATAAAGATGTGGTATGTATACACAATGGAATATTACTCAGCCATAAAAAAGAATGAAATTCTGTCATTTGCAGCAACATGGATGGACCCAGAGAATATTATGCTTAGTGAAATAAACCAGAGAAAGACAAATACTGTATGGTATCACTTATATGTGGGATCTAAGAAATAATATAAGTGAATATATATGCAAAACAGAAACAGTCTCACAGATATAGGAAACTAGTAATTACCAGAAGGGAGAGGGAAAGGAGAAGGGGCTAGTTAGGGATACGAGATTAAGAGATACAAACTACTATGTATAAAATAACAAGATTTTTTTTTTTTTTTTTTGTGGTACACAGGCCTCTCACTGTTGTGTCCTCTCCAGTTGCAGAGCACAGGCTCCGGACGCACAGGCTCAGCAGCCATGGCTCACGGGCCCAGCTGCTCCGTGGCATGTGGGATCTTCCCAGACTGGGGCACAAACCCGTGTCCCCTGCATCAGCAGGTGGACTCAACAACTGCGCCACCAGGGAAGCCCTGTAATGGCTTTTAATGGAGTATAATCTGTAAAAACATTGAATCACTATGCTGTACAACTCAAATATTGTAAGCCAACCGTACATCAATAAAAAAAAAAAAGTCAGCACATTGTTGGACATTTAACCATTTACTGTCTTATACTTCAAGCTACTGCATTTTTACAAATCTTATTACTCTGGTAGACCATGTATTAGAATGTTTTATAATTACTCAAATACCTATTTTTTCTTAGTGTTCAACAAATCTTTGTAGAGAACATAGTAATATTCTAAGATGAATAACCTACGTGGAGAAATAATATGATACATGAAGCAACTAGAAAACAATATCAGCCAGAGTCCAGTTTGAGATGATACAGTACTCAGAGAAGAGAACAGCAAACAGAAAAATCAACTGGATGAGACTTGATGGAGGAAATGCATTCAGGTCTGGACATAAAGGAAAGGCAGCATCTGGCTTATCTGAGAAACAGCATAAGAAATAGCAACAAAACTGATCCGAACATTCATGGTTATCAATAGAGAAGCTGGCCTCGCTGAAGAGCGCTGGGCAGAGGACCGTCAAGTGAGACTGAGTGGGAACTAAGGGATAAGGAATTTTAAAGAGGGACAACCAAGTGAAAGTGAGGTTTTGAAAATATCCACCTGGAAGTAGTCTGAAAATAGCAATGGTTTGGTGGCAGCAAATATAATAACTAGAAGCCTACTGCAGTTATATAAATACAAAGTTATCAAATTTTGACTAAGATATTATTAAAATGTAAAGGAAGAAACACAAGAGAGACTATAAGAGAACCTATTAGGTAATTTATTGCATATAGGAAGTAAAACTATCTTCCCACTAGTATCGTTAATTTTGAGCACTGCTATATTATATGAATAATTACTTTTGTCTTCCTTTTCACTTGGTCTTTCAATTCAAAATCAGTTGCATGATATGTAAGGAACATAGAATACAGATATGAAAGCATTAGTTTTTCCCTTTAACTTATTTCTCCATACCCAGACTATTCATATCAAAATCAGAAACATTTTAAAAATAGAAAATATCTCTTACGATATATATACTTATCAAGTTTAAGGTTTTTATTATGTTTTTCCTGAAAAACTGATTCCTGAATTATTCCAAACCTGATTTGTTCAAATTGTTTTATTAATTCCTATGTAAGAGAAAAATTAATGTGACACCTTTAGTTTTGCAATAATTTGCCAGTGAAATGAATACTCTTATGTAACATTGAATTCAGTGGGAAAAAATTCTGTGTAGAACAAAACAAACTTAGTTGCTGCAAAGACTGAGGCAAAGCAAGAAAAGACGGTCTAATTTTACCAATTAAAATACTTTACTTAAAATGAAATCCTTGACTTACATGCTGTAACCTATTTCCTCATGACATTCAGAAAGAGTTGCTACAGCTGATGGATAGAAAAGTGTTAAAGAAACAGGACAATGTCTCTGACAGGTAATTGGTTTGCTTCAGCAACAAAACACTATCATTGACTTTACTAAAGTTTCAAATTGCTTTTCATCCATTGCAATTTTAAATAATTAATTTTCCAATAGGTTTTAGAAAGCACAACTCAGACCAAGAAAGAGAAATAGCTAAAAATCAACCTTTAACAAGCATTTTGCTTTATTTTCACATACACATCTGGAAGCATATATCATCCCGTGGAAGAGTCCTTTCTGTTTCTGATTTAGGAGACCAGCTTTATGATTTGAAAAGCCTCAAGCCATATAGAAATAATTCTAATGAAAATAGGACTTGAAACTATAAGGAAAAAAATTACATACACTTCTGTTTGAAGGTTATGATTATAGCCGTAATCAAAAGTAGTTACCCTGAAGCATCAATAAATGTAACCACTAAGCCATGTGTTAAGGTTCCGAAAGAAATCAAGTACCTCATGATGGCCTTGCATAGACATATGATTATCATTTTTTTCTGTAAGTAGACAGTGCTGTTTCTTTATGTATTAAAATTGAGAACTTCAAGAGGAGATAAACCTGTGAATGTATTAAAAATGTGGGCCATGAGGCATTTATAAATTGATATATTTAGTGTCTAGCATTAAGGGTATAAGATGGTAATTAAAAATTTGTAGTCAGCTTGGTTTCTCTGAGGCAAGTTATATTACCTGTGCTTCATTTTTTCTCTGTCAATAGGGATAACAATAATAATAAAATATAGTGTTGTTAACGAAGATTGAATGTGAATATTTCTAAAGCTCCCAGAATAGGACTTACTTCCTGGTATTTACTGATGACAGCAGTACTAATTATAAGTATTATTATTTACTTATGAATATATCTGACACAGCCAGGACAAGATATACTAAAGAAAGTTTAGATGTGAAAATAGATCTGCCCATCAAAGTAGAAAAGAACTGAGGCAATGGACCCAGGACAAATGGATTAAATTCCAGTCTTGCAGGTAGAACTTGGCATCTGGGGGGCAAAGTCACAGGTAAGTGAGAGCTTGCTAGCTCCACAATACTACTCACTGAGAAAGTGGAGGATCCAAATAGACAAACAGAGGTAAACTAAGTAGGAATCCAGGTTTTGCAGTAGTTTCAAAGCTGGTCTTACACTGGGGTTTAAACCTAAAGTCATTGGAAAACCTTAAATTCCCTAAAGTACTTCATATTCTCATAGCAAAGCACTACTTTGTAGAACTGCATTATCATCTGCCAATATAACCACTTCAATGCAGTCATTTTCTCCTCTTCATTTGAGCATATGATGAAGTAATTCATTGGAATTAACGCCCATGCTACGACAGATACAGAAAATTAAAATCAAACTCAGTGTAGTTAAGAGTGTAAGAAACACATGGGAATTGAAACCTACCCAGGAAGTAACACATTCTTGTCTCTCCTCTTACAATATGTATATACTTAAATTGATAACTTTTGAAATTTTCTCTCTATACATACACATATATATGAGATTAAGTCTTTTATATTTTCATACTCTGAAATTTGCAAAGAAAATTAAGGAATTGAGGATGTTAACCTTACTAAAGACACTTCAGCTTCTTGTTTGCATGGGTAGAATTATAGCTCCCTCAGGCACTCATGTCCATAACCAGCTTAGATTCTGCTTCCTCTTTTCAACTGCTTAGTTATGCTTCAATTTGCTTATCCCTCTTTTCTTTCATATTACTGCTCCGGAAATTATCAAATCTACTTAAATATAACATTCTACTTCCTTCCTCAAATACATCAAAGCAGCTAACCATGGCTGGAGGAAAACACAACCAAATCCAATGTGTCAGCCATGGACATGCACACGCAGCTCAGCTCTCCCTTCAGGAGAACCTACTGCAGTGAACACACTGACTGAGAGCCTCCGCCTGCAGCACCCACAGGTTCTCTCTCAGGCTCACACCAAAGCTGGGCTTCCCTTAGGCTTCTCCTGGCCAATAACTGGATATGATGAGACTACTATAGCTGGGCTATTTCTGCCCAACATGGGACCCTCCCCGTAGTCAACCTTTGCTGGGGACCTCACATTGGCCTGGCCAAGACATTCTCAGATCTGCACTGCAGTTTGAAGCTCTCTTATCTAGTTTTCCTGTCTTTCCTCTCATTTCACAGTGTCAGACCTGCATCTCAGCCTGAAGACTCCCCTCATCTATGATTAACCCTCCCCTTTACTCTTTGTAGGTATTTTCCCCAATAACTATCTTACATGTTTAATTCCAGCTTGGCATCTGCTTCTTGAAAGACCTGAACTGACTCACTAACTCTAAATCCCTGATCACGTATCTCAGAATCTGTCCTTAATTTCAATCCCATTGTATTTCCTTAGTCAATTCAGACACCCAACCTTCCTTTCTCCTCAAATTAACAAAACATTTTCCACCACCCTTTCCCCGGGGAATTCTTTATTTTCAGATGTTCACCTTGTAAACATTTCACTGACAAAATAGAAGTGTTCAGAAACACCCAACACCACATCCACCATCCCACCTACTGTGGTTCTCATATACTCTACCTTCTCTCCTGCTGTTGCTGTTAATCAGTATTCCTGTCCAAGATGAATCCTCCCAATTATGCATTGGATTCCATCCTATGTCACTTATTTATGATATCATTTACTTTCTGATTTATCAGGTTTTTCTCTCTTGAACAGTTTGTCATAATCAACATGCTATATCAGTACCTATAAAAAAATCCTCCTGACCCCACAAATCTTCTGAAGCTACCATCTGTATTTATAGTCCATCTTTACATTCCTACTTTCTTGAATCCATACTAATTTATATCATTAATATAATGTATATTATTTGCTCTTGCATATATCAGAATCATCTACCTTAAATCTGTCAGTTAATTCTCAAACTTCACCTAATAGAAACAATCAACAACATTTGACAAGGTTGATCACCTCTTCTTGAAAGACTTTCTTCACACTGATTCTCAACACAAGTTTTTCTTCATTCTCTTTATTGACTGCTTCTTTCAGCCTCCGCTACAGGTAGTTCTCATCCTCCACTCCTGTACCAATTAGAATGCCCCATGGCTTTGTCCTTGTAACTTTTTCTAACTACATGTTGTGATGTCTTCCATTCCCATAGCTTTAAATGTCATCTTTAATTTGATGACTCCCAAGTTTTGATCCCCAAGCCTTCACCTCCACCCATCTTCAGACTCCTATATCCCACTGTTAATGAAACATCTCCACTTGGTCATCAAATATGTATCCAAATATAAATTCTTGATCATTCCAAAGCCTGCTTCTTCCTAGTTTTCCTCATTTCAATTAATATCAACACCTTTCTTCCAGTTGCTTCAACCAAAAACTTTAAAGTACCTTAAAAATGTCATCCAAAGTAATTATCTTCGTTCTATTCTTTTCCTATTGGCTCCGAAGTCAAAATATACCCAACCCAAATCTCCTTACCACTTCCACTTACTGCTACCATTATGATCCTCAACACCATCAGCACCATCTTTTCCTCTGGATTATTGCAATATATTCCAATTATTGTCTTTGTATATTCTCTCTTAATATTCCATTCTCATCTTAAACCTATTATTTGCTCTGACTTCTAAAATGTGCATAACATCATATCACTCTTTTTTTTTTTTTCGAAAAAGTCTCCAGGATTCTTATCATTCAGAGGAAAATTTAAAGATGTTAACAAGAACTACAAATCCCTACAAAATGTTTTCCATTCTCCCCTTATGCCTCTGATGTCACCTGTTGGCTAACTCTCTACCTTGTTTATGCTACATCAGCCATGTTGACCTCCTGGCTTTTCTTCCATCAGTTTTTGCCTCTGGAACATGGAATGTTTGGAGGGAACTTCCTCTAGATATCTGTATAATTTACTCATGTACTTCTTTCACTTCTCTGTTCAAATGTCCAGAGAAGCCTTCCTTGAAAACAACATATAAACTAACTCAAAAAGAACTCTGTCACTGTCTCTTCCCCTTAGATATTTTTCATAGTATTAAGCACAAGTTAAAAATACCTATATTCCAATAAGCACATCCTCACCACACAAAAGTGTAAGTTCCTTTATAGAAGGTATTTTGTGGTACTCTCTGTTGTATGTTTTGAATTATGTTGAATGCATATAGAGCAGTGAATGTTTATGGAAGGAGTACATGTATAAAATTAATAATGGGACAAGCACAGTGAAGGAGCAGGGAGATCTAGTCACCAGAACTGATTAATAAGATCTGGGAGTCAGAGGAATCAGCCTCCCTGACTTCAAACTATATCACAAAGCTACAGTAATCAAGACAGTATGATATGAGAACAAAAACAGAAATACAGATCAATGGTACAGGATAGAATCCCCAGAGATAAACCCACACACATATGGGCACCTAATTTATGACAAAGGAGGCAAGAACATACAATGGAGAAAAACCAGCCTCTTCAATAAGTAGTGCTAGGAAAACTGGACAGCTACATGTAAAAGAATGATGTTAGGTAGTGTTCTAATTCCATATACAAAAATAAACTCCAAATGGATTAAAGACTTAAATGTAATACCAGACACTATAAAACTCTTAGAGGAAAACATAGGAAAACACTCTGACATAAATCTCAGCAAGATCTTTTTTGATCCATCGCCTAGAGTAATGGAAATAAAAACAAAAATAAACAAATGGGACCTTAATTAAACTTAAAAACTTTTGCACAGCAAAGGAAACCACGCACAAGATGAAAACATAACCCTCAGAATGAGAGAAAATATTTGCAAATGAAACAACAGACAAAGGATTAATCTCCAAAATATACAAACAGCTCATGGAGCTCAATATCAAAAAACAAACAATCCAGGTAAAAAATGGGTGGAATACCTAAATAGACATTTCACCAAGGAAGACATACAGATGGCCAAGAGGCACATGAAAAGATGCTCAACAATAACACTAATTATTAGAGAATTGCAAATCAAAACTACAATGTGGTATCACCTCACACTGGTTAAAATGGCCATTATCAAAAAATCTAGAAACAATAAATGCTGGAAAGGTTGTGGTGAAAAGAGAACCCTCCTGTACTGTTGGTGGGAATGTAAATTGATACAGCCACTATGGAAAACAGTATGGATTTTCCTTAAAAAACTAAAAATAGAACTACAATATGAGCCAGCAATCCCACTACTGGACATATAATCTGAGAATACCATAATTCAAAAAGAGTCATGTACCACAATGTTCATTACAGCTCTATTTACAATAGCCAGGACAGGGAAGCATCCTAAATGTCCATCTACAGATGAATGGATAAAGAAGATGTGGCACATATATACAATGGAATATTAGCCATAAAAAGAAATGAAATTGAGTTATTCGTAGTGAGGTGGATTGACTTAGAGTCTGTGATACTGAATGAAGTAAGTCAGAAAGAGAAAAGCAAATACCGTACGCGAAAACATATATATGGAATCTAAAGAAAAAAAAAGTTACTGATGAACCTAGTTGCAGGGCAGGAATAAAGAGGTAGACATAGAAAATGGACTGGAGGACTTGGGGTGGGAGGGCGAAGCTGGGGCAAAGTGAGAGTAGCATCAACATATATATACTACCTAATGTAAAATAGTTGGCTGGTGGGAAGCAGCAGCTTAGCATAGGGAGATTAGCTCGGTGCTTTGCAATGACCTAGAGAGGTGGGATATGGAGGATGGGAGGGAATATGGGGATATGTGTATGCATATGGCTGGTTCTCTTTGTTGTACAACAGAAACTAACACAGTATTGTGAAGCAATTATACTCCAATAAAGATCTATTAAAAAACTAAGCTCTGATTAATAATTCTAACCTGATTATTCTAATTAAGGTACATCAATAGTTATACATTTGGTTATTATTACTAGCTTTTTTTTTTTTTTTTTTACAACTAGGCTACTAGAAACAAAGTTAATTGTGCAGAAAACAGTTAACATAGGTGGCCCAAGACTGCTGTCGTTAGAAGGTCTACTTTCAAGACTGGCCATTGGCTGGTGTCTGGGAACTTGGATTCTGAAGGTACTCCTACCATTCCCCAAAATGACAAGGTTCACATATCATGTCTGAAGTATTTGAGCAAGCAATGTGCTTTAAACTACATCCACTTTCCTGGGAGTCTGGAAGATTGGTATGTGGTATGCAGCAAGTGACCAGCTCCCAATAAAAATCTAGGAAATGAGTCTCTAGTCAGCTTCCCTCTGCAAAAACAGCAAGCATGTTGCTACATTTTCATTGTTAGGAAAGAGTGCTCCATGTGACACTTAATAAGAGGAAGAGAGCATAAGGAAGACTGCAGATAGATTCCTCCACACTCTACTTATGCTTCTTTCCCTGATCCAGCTGTTTACCCTAACTACATCTGTGTGATAAAATATAGTTTTACTCCTAAAGATTTAAGTCCCATGAATCATTCTAGGGACTTTTAATGTGGGCATGGTGTTGGGGACTCCATCACCATCAATAAAAGCCTCCAAAACACAACAATAAAATGTATACACAGTAACAAAATACTTCAGTGTGTCGGATTTTAAGCCACCAACTATTATACACTCAGGTCTCAAATCTCTGGAAAATTTAAAATTTGGCTCTCACAAAGCTAGTAAGATCTGCCTTCAGCACACCCCAGGAAAACCAAAATCCAACACAATGTAATGTAACCTTGAATCTAGACCTGATAAAGAGACCTGTTCGTCATATTGCTGAGACTGTCAAAACCTAGTATTGTCTCATGCACACAAGAGTGCTAAGAAGAGCCACAAAAATATGTCAAACCAAAAGGGGTAAATCAATAAATGAAACTTTGCATACGACTTTGCTTAAAGTTGAATCAATTATTTTATGTTTTATTTTAGTTCCTCAATTTTATAGACAACCTTAGAGAAGAAAGTAAATATACAATCCTATAAACTGTTCAAATACAAAGAAGTGTATTTATATATGCTAGAGAAATGATATAGCATTTGAATCTGCAGTCAGCTGCTAAAAATTATAAATGACAAAGCTATCCCACTTGATATCTCATCAGCAAAATTAATATAAAAGTGAAGTACTTTTAATTTTTGTTGAATAAATGGAGAGCTATACATAAAGCAGAGCTTGTTCTCGGTTACTGCTGACTCCACAGTTCCTTCAACAGCACGTGTCATAAAAGCCACTCAATATATACAATGAATTAATGAACAACTAGCTCACTAATAAGTATCACATGGTTAAACTGACTTTACTCATTTCTTCATCCAATTCTTGAAAATGACAACATAAAAATATAATGTGAGACCATAACACATTCATTATATATGGTTGTTATAATTTTTAAGTGTCCCTCTGCTTCTAGTGTTTTGACCCAACTGGGTAAATATAGAATACTTCTATTACTCATAATAACTTTGGGAAAAAACATTTTTCTGAGTGCATTAGACTATTACTCTATTCATCAGAAGTCAAGAGTGCATTAGTATCTTTTATATAAACTGAACTTTCAAGTAGTTTTGACACTGATCAAGTTAAATGTGATAATGGCCAGAGTGATAAAATGAAATATAGTGGAAGTGATGCAATACATTAGAAGAATTCTGATGTGCTAAAATTAATTGATTGTCTAAGGAAGCACTGTGCTCACATTCAGAAACGTTCTAAAGATAAATAAAATTTCCAAAATTTAAATGAACAGGTAATAAAATCAGCTTTCCAGCTGTGAGACTGTTAAAATAGCTATTTTTATAATTTCTGATTTTTTATACATAAGAACATCCATTTAATGTGTCACTCTATCAATAAAAAATAAAATGCAACTTAAAGCCTTCAGTTTAATAATGATATGCCAAAGGCATCACGTTTACAAAATGGCATCACATACATATTTTGGTCATAGAAAAATTGTGTTCTGCTCTTTTAAAGACCTAAATTTTCAAAGGGTAATGCCAATACAACTGCTAATGAAAGTAATGATCTCAAGAGCCCAACACAATTGTGAGTAACTTTCTCATTATATGAAGCAGGCACAAGTTTTAATGGATTCCAGCTGAACAAAAACTTCTCTAGAAAGGACTGGCTTCCCATTAAGATATAGAAATGTAGAAAGAGCATTGCTTCCACTCAGACAACAGGAAAAAGCCAAATAATCTACAAAATTATAATTTGTTCTTAGCTAAAAAGGTAGCTGAGGTCACAGAGGAACAAGTAGGCTGAAATCTGAGGAAAGACAGGCACCTTCAAGGAAATACAAGTGGTTCTGCCTTATCTGGGGAAGAACATAGTAGGAAACCTGGTCTGACATATAAGTCAGTAAAAAGATTTCAGCTAAAAATTTTAACAAATTCTTAAAAACCAAGTGTGGGATATCCTGAGAATATAGAACTCCCAAGAGCCCAAAATACCAGGGATTTTACACTCAGAGTTTTCCATGGATGTCGCCACAAGGCAACAAAAACAATTTTGAGCAGAGTGAGACACTACAAAAAGGCCCCCTTTGTGGTTCAAGCCTGAACAAGAAAAGCATCTGCCACTGCAGGAAAGCACAAAGTTCTGTTTGGGAACTTCTCTCCTACAGGGAAAAAAAAAATCCTTGAGCTGTGAATTGGGGAAAGAGGAGGGGAAAGAGCAAACAGCTGCACCTGGGGCACCAAAAAGAAAAAAAATTTTACCCTTGGAAGGAGGGTTAGAGATTCTCCAGACTCTGGCTCTTAGAGGCATTTAGCAAAAGGAACCAGAGCAAGATCCTAGAGAAAGCCCATCCCCAAGAACCACGAACACCAAGCCAATCTAAGCCTGAAATTGGACCAGGACAACAGAGAAGGTCTCCCCTGCCCCTACCACCAGGCTACTCTGTGCTGACTTATGCGGCAGTCAGGCCCTGGGGTAAGCGATATGGAGAGAGACATATTCTGATGTGGAAGCACACAGGGAAAGTCTAAACATAATAGGAGAACAGGAGCATTGAGAAAAAAAAATCCTCTGACAATCAAACTTGCACCCTATGCACAAGGTAACCCTGAAAAAATATGAAGCAAAATAAGCAGTAAGGGTAACTACAGCTACAACCAAACCAACACTCAACTCAATTTTTATGCAAGCCAAAAGACAACTGACCAGCATCTTTCAAGTTCCGAAGAAAAACATCAACCCAAGAACTTTGTAACAAATGAAAATATTTTTCAAAAGGGAAAGCTACATGACAACTTTCAGAGACAAACAAAAACAAAGAATTCAATACCATTTACTAGAACGCATATTAAAGGACATGCTTGAGGTAAAATAAATACAACACAAAACTTACCTGCGTCTCAGATTATCTGTAAAATGGGAAAAAGCAAGACTGTAAAAAAAAAGACTCTGTGGCTTTTCACATCAGGGGATCCCCACAATTTTGTGTCTTACCTCCAGGAGGTGGACCAAGTTCTAAGAGGGAATAGCAGAGAAAAATCCCCTTGTGCTTCCGGCAGGAGGAGAGGAAAAGGAACAATTTTGAAATATGCCGGAGCACCCTGTTTGTCTTTAAAACGTCTGCCCTCAGGTGAAATTATTTACCTAGAGCCTAACCTGCAGGGGTTAATCAGAACTTAATTGACCTGGAGGAAGGAAAAACCCAATTCCAGGCCTCTCTAGCCTTCCATGGGGAAGAAAGGATATATCCAAACACAGCCCACTCTAGCCATCAGGGGCCAATGAAGAGGGTCAAAAATTGAGAAGACTGTGTGAAGTTCACAGTTCAGTGGTACAAGCTCACTCAGAGAGAGGTGAAAAAAAACTGTAAGAGAAAAGAGAAATGAAGAATGCGTTTCATGACATTATTGGTAGACTGGAGACAGCTGAGGAAAGATTCTCTGAGCTTGAGGATATCTTAATAGAAACCACTGAAACTGAAAAGCACTGAGAAAAAGGACTAAAGAAAAAAACCAAGAGATCCAAAACTGTAGGACAACTGAAAAAGGTATAACACACACCTAATGAGAATTCCAGAAGGAGAAGAAAGAGAGAAAGGAACAGAATAAGTGTTTGAAACAATAATGACAGTAGAATGCCTTGCAGGAAATGTTACAAAAAAATCTTTAGAGGGAAGGAAAATGATAAAGGTTAGAAACTCAGATCTATATAGAGAAAGGAAGAGCATCTGAGAAGGAATAAGTAAAGGTAAAATTAAAACGTCTATTTTTCCTATTCTTAAATAATCTATTAGTTAACAGTATGTTCAAAATAATAATGGTAACAGTGTATTCAATCATGTGTACTTATATATATATTTGCTTATATATAAGTGAAATGAATGATAGCAATGATAAAAGGGACAGAAGGAAGGAATAGGGATTATTTTATTATTATAAGGTAATCATTACTTGTGCATCAGTATAGTGTTATTTAAAAGTGGACTTGAATTAGCTGTAAATGTTATTGAAACCACTAAAAAAAGTAAAAACAGAAGTAAAACGAACTTGCTAAGAAAAAAATGAAATATAAAAATGCTCATTTAGAAGCACAAAAGACACAAAAAAAGTGGAAGACAAAAATAGGAATAAAAATCAAAGGTGACAAACAGAAAAATACTAAAAAATATGGTAGATTTTAATCCAAATATATCAATAATCACTTTGACTATCAATGATTTAAATGCACAAATTAAAAGACAAATTGTCAGTGTATCAAGAAACAAGACCCAACTATATGCTGTCTAAAAAATCCACTTTAACATAAAGGCACGTCAGGATTAAAAGTAAATGAATGAAGTAAAATGCACCATGCTAACACTAATCCAAAAGTAATATTAATTAGTATCTATATTAATTTCAGACAAAGCACACTTCCAAGCAGGGAATGTTATCAGGGTTAAAGAAGGGCATTACAAAAGGATAAAGAGGTCAATCCTCCAAGACATAACAATTTTTAATGTGTATGCACCCAACAACAGAGTGTCAAAATACATGAAGGAAAAAGTAATAGAACCTCAAGGAGAAATAGATGAATACACTTTTATAGTCAAAGACTTCAACACCCCTCTATCAGAAATGGACTGATTCAGCAGACAAAAATATCATTAAGGATATAGTTGAACTCAACAATCAACTAGAAATAACGGACACCTATAGACTACTTCATACAACAACAGCATAATATATAGTTTTTGTCAAGCTCATATGGAATATTTACCAAGACAGGCCACAATACAGATACATAAAACACACTTAGCAAATTTAAAAGTATAGAAATCATACAGACCACAATGGAATTAAATTAGATATCAGTAATGGAAAGATAACTAGATCTTTATCTAAGTTATCTACACAAATTCCAAGATATGCATAGATTAAACAATAAATTTCTTTGATGTGGGTCAAAGTATAAATCTCAAGAGAAATTAAACACTATTTTGAACTAAATGGAAATGAAAACAACTTACCAAAATCCATGGGATGCAGTGAAAGCAGTACTTAGAGGGAAATTTATAGCACCAAATGCATGTATTAGAAGAGAAGAAAGATCTAATTTTTCCCCTTAGAAAATTGGAAAAGGAGCAAATTAAATCCAAAGTAAGTAGAAGAAAAGAAATAATAATAAGCATAGGCAGATCTCAGAAGAACTGGGTTTTGAGACTCCTTTTGTTGCCTGGTAGGCTTCTTTCCCATCTGCTCTGTCCCACGTAACCCCTCGAGCCCCTTGGAGGAGTCCCGGGTGCCTGGATAAATTCACTTATCAGAAAATGTATTGAAGGTCTCTAATGTGTAAAGAGTTACCCTAGGAGCTATGGATTTACAGCCCACAGTTTATTACTATTTTAATTCATCTGCCCCTATTATTTTTCTCTTCCAGGAATAAATTCTTTTCTACTCTCCAACTAGTTATTATAAGTATATGATATCACTTAAGGTTATGTACAATAAAGTTTATTTCCTCTTCTTCCATTCAGCAAGCATTCCCTATCTTCTAAATACCATATTGAATTTTTCTTCAATAAATTCCTATACTATAGTAGCCTGTGTTACCTAATATTGATATTTCAAGTATTCTCTTTTTTTTTTTTTTTTTTTTGGTATGGGGGCCTCTCCTTTCTGTGGTTTTC
>NW_020173940.1:1891385-1990092 GCF_003031525.2 Neophocaena asiaeorientalis asiaeorientalis | reverse complement strand
TTTTTTTTGTGGTATGCGGGCCTCTCACTGCTGTGGCTTCTCCCGCCACAGAGCACAGGCTCTGGACACACAGGCCCAGCGGCCACGGCCCACGGACCCAGCAACTCCGCGGCACGTGGGATCCTCCCAGACCGGGGCACGAACCTGCATCGCCCGCATTGGCAGACGGACTCTCAACCACTGCGCCACCGGGGAAGCCCCTCAAGTATTCTCTTTTACAAGTAATAGCTTTTATTTCTTCACCAGAGTATAAAATATTGAGTGAAGGAATCATGTGCAGCAAATATGTTTTTTACTATTATATCATATTCCTTATACAGAATCATACATAACATTTTCTTATCTTAAAACTCTCCAAAGCCCACCCATTACTTTCAGAGTACTGACTAGATATCTTTACATGGCTAAAAGGACACATCCATATATTACCTACTTATCTCTGAGTGTGTTTGCAATATTTTACAACTATATTCAAGATTACAAGAAGATTGTCTTGTAATTTTCTTTTATGGCAATATATTTGGTCAGGTTTTTGTATCATTGTTATGTTGGTCTCACAACACCAATAGAATACAATTATCTCTTTTTCTATTCTCTGGAAAGTTTTGAGTAATATTATCTTGATGGAGAAGTATGTGGATAAGAAATTTCTTTGAAGAAAAGCTTTTAATTATGGATTAAGTTTCCTTCAAAGAATAGGATTTTAAAATTATCTCTTCATTATGATATAAATCTTCTAAATTGTATTTCTCCAGGAATTATTGAATCCATCTAAAATTTTCAATTTATCCATGTAAAATGGCTCATAATATTCTTGCATTGTATGTGCATTGACTGTCTGACAGTATAACTATCTTATTTTGCATTCCTTACACTGATCTTTTGTATTTCTGCTATATTTTATTGAGTCTTACCATGGGGTAATTTTTTAAAGAACCAATTTTTGGCTTTCTTGACTTTCTCTATTAAATAATTGTTTTCTGATTCATTAATTTTCCCTCATATTTATCATTTTCTTTCTTTCACCACCTCAGACTTAATTTTTTATTGTTTCTTTTTCTTTTTAGCTAGACATTATTTTTAGAGCAGTTTTAGGTCTACAACAAGATTGAACATCAACTACAAAGAGCCCCACACATCCACTACCTCCACCACTATCAGTATGCCCCACCAGAGTGGTACACATGTTACAGTTGATGAACATAATTGATTAAGCTACATTGACAAATTATTATCACCCAAAGACCATAGTTTACATTTGGTGTTGTACATTCTATGGCTTTGTATATATGTATAATGGCATGTATCCACCATTATAGTATCATGTAAAATATATTTACTGCCCTAATAATCCTCTGTGATTTGTTTTTTCATCACACCCTCCTTCTTAACCCACTGCAACCAGTGATCTTTTTATCTTCTCCATTGTTTTGCCTTTTCCAGGTAGTCAAATAGTTGGAATCATATAGTATGTACCCTGTTCAAACTGACTTCTTACATTTAGTAATTTACATTTAAGTTTCCTCCATTTCTTCTTATGACTTGATAGCTCATTTCTCTTTAGCACCAAATTATATTCCATTGTCTGTATGTACCACAGTTTATTTATCCATTCACTTTCTGAAGGTTATCTTGGTTGCTTCCAAGTTTTGGTAATGATGAAAAAAGCTGCTATAAATAACGATGTGCAGGTTTTTGTTTGGACATAAGTTTTCAGTACCTTTAGGTAAATACCAAGGAACAAGACTGCTGGATAGTATAGTAAGAATACGATTACTTTTGTAAAAACTGTCAAACTATCCTCCTAAGTGGCTGTACCATTTGTATTCACACCAGCAATGAAGGAGAGCTCCTGTTCCACATCCTCACCAGTATATGGGGTTTTCTGTGTTCTAGTTTATGGCCACTGTAATAGGCGTGTAGTGTTATCTCACTGTTGTTGTAATTTACATTTTCCAGATGACATATGATGTGGAACGCCTTTTCATATGCATCTTTAGTATCTGTACACCTTTTTCAGTGAGATGTCTGGTGAGGTCTTTGCCCTAATTTTTAACTGAGTTGATTGTTTTCTTATTGTTGAGTTTTAACAGTTCTTTATATATTTTGAATAACAGTCTTTCATGAGATATGTCTTTTGTAAATATTTTCTCCCAGTCTGTGATGAGTCTTTTCATTCTCTTCACAATGTCTTTCACAGAGCAGAAAATTTTAATTTTAATGAAGTCCAGTTTATCAATTCCTCCCTCATGGATCTTGCTTTTGGTATTTTTAAAGACCATTTTAAAAAAATAAAGTATAGTTGATTTAAAATGCTGTGTTAGTTTCAGGTGTAAAGCAAATTCATTCTATACATACATCTATATCTATCTTTTCAGATTCTTTTCCAATATAGGTTATTACAAAATATTGGGTAGATTTCCCTTTTCTATACAGTAGGTCCTCATTGATTATCTATTTTATACATAGTAGTGTGTGCCTTCAGTATTGTAACTCAAAAATTATCACCAAACCCAAGGTCATCTAGGCTTTCTTCTATACTCTCTTCTAGTTTTATAGAATTGCATTTTACATTTAGGTATGTGAATCACTTTGAGTTCTCTTTTGTGAATGGTATAAGGTCTGTGTCTAGATTCTTTTTTTTTTTTAATGTGGATATCTAGTTGTTCCAGAACCTTCTATTGAAAAGACTTCTTTTTCTCCATTGAATTAGTTGTGTTCCTTTATCAAATGCTAGTTGACTATATCTAAGGGGGGCTATTTATGAACTCTCTATTCTGTTCCATTGATCTATGCATGTATTCTTTTGCTAATACCAGACTGTGTTGTTTTCTATAAATTTGTAGAATGTCTTGAAGTCAAATAGTGTCAGTGCTCCAACTTTGTTCTTCTCTTTCAGTATTGAGTTGGTTATTCTGGGTCCTCTACCTCTCCTAATAAACTTTAGAATCAGTTTGTCAATAACAAAAAAAAACTGGCTGGAATTTTGATTGAAATTACAATGAATATATATATCAAGGTGGAAGAATGGACTGCATAATAATATAGAGTCTTCCTGTTTATGAACATAAAATACCTCTCCACTCATTTAGTTCTTCTTCTATTTCAATACATTTTTAATGAATGAATTAAAGAATATAAGCCTAAAAGAATCAGAATATGTATATAAATTCAGTGGAAAATAAGACTGAATAATATACAAGGGGACAAATTTTAGAGAACTCAAAAAGCAGGCAAATGCATGGTGAATTTGAACTTGACTTAGGCTTCTCAAGCCACTGACCTCTTATTTCCTAAAGTTACCTCACTGCCAAGTGGTACATACTTGTAGTTTTCTATTACTTATAAATTCACAAAAAGTTACTTCATCAGGTATACATTATAAAGAACAGATTTTTTTTTCTCTGAACTTGGGTAATACTCTGCACACAAAAACTGCTCCTTGAAGCTTGGACTATTTTGTTATCATTTCTTCTGTCTTCTAAGAG
Organism: Neophocaena asiaeorientalis asiaeorientalis; assembly: GCF_003031525.2. NCBI lineage: Eukaryota > Metazoa > Chordata > Mammalia > Artiodactyla > Phocoenidae > Neophocaena > Neophocaena asiaeorientalis. The sequence goes on along the minus strand of NW_020173940.1, from coordinate 1,986,604 downwards.
CTTATTGTTTTCCACACAGTACGTATACAACAAATGTCTCCTAAAACTAAATATAAATCTCTCCAGAAGAGAACAGTTTATGAGTACCCTAACTGGTTTATCACGTGTGAGACTACACAGAGTTGTTGTCGGGACTGATAGGAACTGCACTTAATTTATTTCTGTATTTGCCTTCCTTGAAACTTACATAGGCTTAAAATTCAGTGCTGTATGCTCAGCCTACCCAGTGTCAAAATTAATCAGAAATTGAATGAAATCCACTGGACTTAATCACACTTGATACTAAAATACAGAACATCCTATGTTTAGAATGTCAAATTATGGGTCAAAGATGAAATCATTTGCTGGTATGAAAAGTAAGAGACATTTAATCTCTGAGCAATTTCTCAAAGATGCTCACAGTTGTCCTACTTAACATAGTGTCTCAGCCACAGTGCAGCAAGCTCTACTTTCAGGGATGGAAATAAGATATTATTAAAATGATATCTGTTTGATTCAATGGTAGAGTAGGAAGTAGTACCTTATCTTTTTCTCATCTCCATTTACCGTTAAAGCATCATATAAATGTAATCAAGAGAAGAGCGCTAGAACCCTCGTTAGATTCTAGGAAACACGATGTAAAGAAATAATAATTATAACATAGATTGGACCAAATTAAGAAGCAATGTCAATAGGTGATGCCCAACTAACCTTTTAAATCAAAATGGGACATGTAGAAAGAGCTGTATTGGAACACAGGTTCTGCTTGCTCCTCACAAAAGAAGAACTGCTCCATCCTGGTCCTTAAATGAAAAACCCTTTACTATTAAAAAAAATCTTTCTATAGCAGTAGAAATCTTCTTTTGGATAACCATTTTTCTTCAATAATTTGTGGTTTCAAAATCTAGGATATCGATGTTATTCATATACATATATGCACACACAGAAGAATGAGGTGACTTAGAAAATGTATTCAATTAATATGAATAAATATTAAAATAAAAAGAAAGGTGATAATTAATGGAGGAAAGAGAGTATGTATACGATATTCTCAGAGTCCTTTCCTATATTAAAGTTAAGCCACAATTTTGACTCTAATTATGAAGTCTCCAAAGCTAAAAGGGATTGAACGTTTTTTATCATGACTTGTAGAGAATTTGAGAATAAACAACAGTTTATCAGTGGAGGCAAACTTCTTTTGGCATTTCAGTCTGGAAGGCTATTTCTGTTTTTGTAGTGTGTGTGTGTGTGTGTGTGTGAAGTAAAGAGTTATATGGGTAACAATAAATGATGTAGTGGATAACATCCTCGCCAATGCCCCTACCATAAATTTAGTGGTGAATTTTAATGCCAAGTGGTGAATTTTAATGCCAATGACACCAATGCCCATGTTTTTATATGCAACTTTATCTTTGCTTCACCAAAAATTCTGTAGAATAAAGAGAGCAAGCGGGCAAGAGAATTTCAGTAAAAGATTTCTGCTATTCTGGCTTCACGTACTAATAGAACTAGAAATCTTAAAATATTGGAATAGATGTTTTTGAAATGATCATCTATGGACCTCTGGACTTAGTTTGTTGATCTCCTCATAGTTGGTGTTTTCATTTCTCCTTTATATTTCCTCAGTCATTCACTTCTATGATCAAGCACCCAATCTTGATATCACAAGAAAATGAACATCCCATCAACCCTCAACAGCAAACATACACTTAAAACAGCATTTCATACTCTTCTTCTCACTTGGTCAAATACCCTCACAATACTATACCCATCAATGTCATAAATATATTTGAAGTTATCACTTTGTAACTATCCATCAGTACCACCTGTTCTTATTTGACATAAATTGAATTGTCTATCATGACAATCACTTTATTGCTTATGCCCACATTTTTCTTGTCCCCTTCTAGCATTATTTTCTGATAAATCTCAAACCTTCTTGAAAAAAACAGGCTAAACACTCCCTTTTGGTTTATGTGGCTTAAAACAAAGTAAAAATTATTTATTTTTAATATGACAGTCCATACAGTTCTTCATGACTGGTAGGGGGCCTACCCCTACCCCCTAACTATCTTGTGGGGCCTCACTTCAAGAAGTTATACAAGCATGCCAAGGAATTCCACCTTGAGATGCTACCACCTTAAGAATCTGGTCTCCACAGTCACCACAGAAGAGAAAGAAGGGAGACAGAAAGAAAGAAAAATATTGTTGTTATTCCTAAAACCCACCCCATATTTGTATGTGTGTATCCCATTTACATGATATCTATTCAGAGAAGACTTCCCTGCAATCATATCAAAGTTAATGGACCTATTCTTTTTTTTTTAAACATCTTTATTGGAATATAATTGCTTTACAAAGGTGTGTTAGTGTCTCTTGTATAACAAACTGAATCAGCTATACAAAAACATATATCCCCATATCCCCTCCCTCTTGAGTCTGCCTCCCACCCTCCCTATCTGACCCCTCTAGGTGGTCACAAAACACCAAGCTAATCTTCCCGTTCTATGCGGCTGCTTCCCACGAGCAATCTATTTTACTTCTGGTAGTGTATATAAGTCCATGCCATTCTTTCGCTTCGTCTCAGCTTACCCTTCCCCCTCCCTGTGTCCTCAAGTCCATTCTCTACCTCTGCATCTTTATTTCTATCTTGTCCCTAGGTTCTTCAGAACTTTTTTTTTTTTTTTAGATTCCATATATATATTATGTATATATATATATATATATATATATATATGTTAGCATATGGTATTTGTTTTTCTCTTTCAGCCTTACTTCACTTTGTATGACAGTCTCTAGGTCCATCCACCTCATTAAAAATAACTCAATTTCGTTTCCTTTTATGGCTGAGTAATATTCCACTGTATATATGTGCCACATCTTCTTTATCCATTCATCTATTGATGGACACTTAGGTTGCTTCCCTGTCCTGGCTATTGTAAATAATGTTGCAATGAACATTGTGGTACATGACCCTTTTTGAATTATGGTTTTCTCATGGTATATGCCTAGTAGTGGGATTGCTGGATCATATGGTAGTCCTACTTTTAGTTTTATAAGGAACCTCCATACTGTTATCCATATTGGCAGTATCAATTTACAGTCCCACCCACAGTACAAGAAGGTACCTTTTTCTCCACACCCACTCCAGCATTTACTGTTTGTAGACTTTTTGATGATGGCCATTCTTACCGGTGTGAGGTAATACCTCATTGCAGTTTTGATTTGCATTTCTCTAATGATTAGTGATGTTGAGCATCCTTTCATGTATTTGTTGGCAATCTGTATATCTTCTTTGGAGAAATGTTTATTTAGGTCTTCTGCCCATTTTTGGATTGGGTTGTTTGTTTTTTTAAATATTGTGCTGCATGAGCTGCCTGTATATTTCAGAGTTTAATCCTTTGTCAGTTGCTACATTTGCAAATATTTTCTCCAATTCTGAGGGTTGTATTTTCGTCTTGTGTATGGTTTCTTTTGTTGTACAAAAGCTTTTAAATTTCATTAGGTTCCATATGTTTATTTTTGGTTTTATTTCCATTTCTCTAGGAGGTGGGACAAAAAGAGTCTTGCTGTGATTTATGTCATAGAGTGTACTACCTATGTTTTCCTCTAAGAGTTTTATAGTGTCTGGCCTCACATTTAGGACTATAATCCATTTTGAGTTTATTTTTATGAATGGTGTTAGGGAGAGTTCTAATTTCATTCTTTTACATGTAGCTGTCCAGTTTTCCCAGCACTACTTATTGAAGAGGCTGTCTTTTCTTCATTGTATATTCTTGCCTCCTTTATAAAATATAACATGAACATATGTGCATGGGTTTATCTCTGGGCTTTCTATCCTGTTCCATTGATCTATATTTCTGTTTTGCCAGTACCATACTGTCTTGATACTGGAGCTTTGTAGTATATTCTGAAGTCAGGGAGCTGATTCCTCCAGCTCTGTTTTTCTTTCTCAAGCTTGCTTTAGGTATTCGGGGTCTTTTGTGTTTCCATACAACTTGTGAAAACATTTTTTCTAGTTCTGTGAAAAATGCCATTGGCAGTTTGATAGGGATTGCATTGAATCTGTAGATTGCTCTGGGTAATACAGTCATTTTCACAGTGTTGATTCTTCCAATCCAAGAACATGGTATTTCTTTCCATCTGTTTGTATAATCTTTAATTTCTTTCATCAGTGTCTTATAGCTTTGTGCATACAGGTCTTCTGTCTTCTCAGGTAGGTTTATTCCTAGGTATTTTATTCATTTTGTTGCAGTGGTAAATAGGAGTGTTTCCTTAATTTCTGTTTCAGATTTTCATCATTAGTGTACAGGAATGCAAGAGATTTCTGTGCATTAATTTCATATCCTGCTACTTTACCAAATTCATTGATTAGCTCTGTAGTTTTCTGGTGGAATCTTTGGGATTCTCTATGTATAGTGTCATGTCATCTGCAAACAGGGACAGTTCTACTTCTTCTTTACAGATTTGGATTCCTTTTATTTCTCTTTTCTTCTCTGATTGCTGTGGCTAAAACTTCCATAACTATATTGAATAATAGTGGTGAGAGTGGGCAGCATTGTTCCTGATCTTAGTGGAAGTGGTTTCAGTTTTTCATCATTTAACAATGTTGGCTGTGGGTTTGACATATATGGCCTTTATTATGTTGAGGTAAGTTCCCTCTATGCCTACTTTCTGGAGGGTTTTTATCATAGATGAGTGTTGAATTTTGTTGAAAGCTTTTCTGCATCTATTGACATGATCATATGGTTTTTATCCTTCAATTTGTTAATATGGTTTATCACATTGATTGATTTGCATATATTAAAGAATCCTTGCATTCCTGGGATAAACCCCACTGGATCATGGTGTATGATCCTTTTAATGTGCTGTTGGATTCTGTTTGCTAGTATTTTGTTGAGGATTTTTGCATCTATGTTCATCGGTGATATTGGTCTGTAGTTTTCTTTTTTTGTGACATCTTTGTCTGGTTTTGGTATCAGGGTGATGGTGGCCACATAGAATGAGATTGGGAGTGTTCCTCCCTCTGCTCTATTTTGGAAGAGTTTAAGAAGGAGGTGTTAGCTCTTCTCTAAATGCTTGATAGATTTTGCCTGTGAAGCCATCTGGTCCTGGGCTTTTGTTTGTTAGAATATTCTTAAATCACAGTTTCAATTTCAGTGCTTGTGATTGCTCTGCTTATATTTTCTATTTCTTCCTGATTCAGTTTTGGAAGGTTATGATTTTCTAAGAATTTGTCCATTTTTCCAGGTTATCCATTTTATCAGCATATAGTTGCTTATAGTAATCTTTCATGATCCTTTGTATTTCTGTGTTGTCAGTTGTTACTTGTCCTTTTTCATTTCCAATTCTATTGATTTGAGTCTTCTCTCTTTTTTTCTTGTTGAGTCTGGCTAGTGGATTATCAATTTTGTTTATCTTCTCAAAGAACCAGGTTTTAGTTTTATTGATCTTAGATATTGTTTCCTTCATTTCTATTTCATTTATTTCTGATCTGATCTTTATGATTTTTTCCTTCTGCTAACTTTGGTTTTTGTTCTTCTTTCCCTAATTGCTTTAGGCATAAAGTTAAGTTGTTTATTTGAGAAGTTTCTTGTTTCTTGAGGTAGGTTTGTATTGCTATATACTTCCCTCTTAGAAATGCTTTTGCTGCATCCCATAGTTTTGGGTCGTTGTGTTTTCATGGTCATTTGTTTCTAGGTATTTTTTTGATTTCCTCTTTGATTTCTTCAGTGATTTCTTTCTTATTTAGTAGTGTACTGTTTCGTCTCTATGTGTTTGTATTTTTAACATATTTTTTCCTGTAACTGATATCTAGTCTCATACCTTTTTGGTCAGAAAAGATACTTGATACAATTTCAAATTTCTTAAATTAACCAAGGCTTGATTTGTGACCCAAGATATGATCTGTCTTGGAGAATGTTCCATGAGCTCTTGAGAAGAAAGTGTATTCTATTGTTTATGGATGGAATGTCCTATAAATATCAATTAAGTACATCTTATTTAATGTATCATTTAAAGCTTATATTTCCTTATTTATTTTCATTTTGGATGATCTGTCCAATGTTGAAAGTGGAGTGTTAAAGTCCCCTACTCTGATTGTGTTACTGTCAATTTCCCCTTTTATGGCTTTTAGCATTTGCCTTAATATTGAGGTGCTCCTATATTGGGTGCATAAATATGTACAATTGTTATATCTTTTTCTTGGTTTTATCCCTTGTTAATTATGTAGTTTCCTTCTTTGTCTCCTGTAATGGTCATTATTTTAAAGTCTATTTTGTCTGATATGGGAATTGCTACTCCAGATTTCTTTTTGTTTCCATTTGCATGGAATATCTTTTTCCATCCCCTCACTTTCAGTCTGTATGTGACCCAATGTCTGAAGTGGGTCGCTTTTAGACAGCATATATACTGGTCTTGTTTATGTATCTATTCAGCCATTCTGTGTCTTTTGGTTGGAACATTTAATCCATTTACATTTAAGGTAGTTATCAGTATGTGTGTTCTTATTACTATTTTCTTAATTGTTTTGGTTTGTTATTGTAGGTGTTTTACTTCTGTTGTGTTTCCTGCCTAGAGAAGTTCCTTTAGGATTTGTTGTAAAACTGGTTTGGCGGTGATGAATTCTCTTAGTTTTGCTTTTATGTAAAGGTTTTAATTTCTCTGTCAAATCTGAATGAGATCATTGCTGGTTAGAGTAATCTTGGTTGTATTTTTTTCTCTTTCATCACTTTAAATACGTCCTGCCATTCCCCCCCTTTTTTTTTTTTCCTGCCATTCCCTTTTGGCTTGCAGAGTTTCTGTTGAATGATCAGCTGTTAACCTTATGGGGATTCCCTTGAATGTTATTTGCTGCTTTTCTTTTGATGCTTTTAATATTTTTTCTTTGTGTTTAATTTTTGATAGTTTTATTAATATGTGTCTTGGCATGTTTCTCCTTGGATTTATCCTGTATGGGCCTCTCTGTGCTTCCTGGACTTGATTGGGGAGTCCAGGGGAACTGGACATATTGGGGAAGTTTTCAACTATAATCTCTTCAAATATTTCTCAGTCCCTTTCCTTTGCTCTTCTTCTTCTGGGACCCCTACAATTCTAATGGTGTGTTTAATGTTGTCGCAGACATCTCTGAGAGTGTCATCAATTCGTTTCCTTCTTTATTTTTCTCCTTGGCTGTTATTTCTACCATTTTATCTTCAAACTCTGTTATCTGTTCTTCTGCCTCAGTTATTCTGCTATTTATTACTTCTAGAGAATTTTTAATTTCATTTATTGTGTTGTTCATCATTTTTTGTTTGCTCTTTAGTTCTTCTATGTGCTTGTTAAACATTTCCTTTATTTTCTCCATTCTATTTACAAGATTTTGGATCTTTACTGTCATTACTCTGAATTATTTTTCAGGTAGCCTGCCTATTTCCTCTTCATTTGTTTGTTTTGGTGGGTTTTTACCTTACTCCTTTATCTGCTGTGTATTTTCCTGTCTTCTCATTTTGCTTAATTTACTGTGTTTGGGGGTCTCCATTCTGCAGGTTGCAGGTTTGTAGCTCTTATTGTTTTTGGTGTCTGCCCCCAGTGGATTAGGTTGGTTCAGTGGGTTGTGTCATCTTCCTCTTTGAGAGGACTGGTGCCTGTTTTCTGGTGGATGAGGCTGGATCTTGTCTTCCTGGTAGGCAGAACAGTGTCCAATCGTGTGTTTTGGGGTGTCTGTGAATTTATTATGATTTCAGTCAGACTCTCTGCTAATGTGTGGTGTTGTGTTCCTGTCATGCTAGTTTTATGGCATAAGGTGTCCAGCCCTGTATCTTCCTGGTCACGGAATGGAGCTGGATCTTAGCATTGAGATGGAGATCTCTGAGAGAACTTTCACCATTTGATATTACATGTGGCCAGGAGGTCTCTGGTGGACCAATGTCCTGAACTCAGCTCTCCCATCTCAGAGGCTCAGGCCTGTCACCCAGCTGGGGCACAAAGACTCTGTCTGCCACCCAGCTCAGAAGAAAAGAAAGAAAAAGAAGAAAGAAAAAGAAAGAAAGAAAGAAGAAAATAAGGTAAAATAAATTTATTAAATTAAAATATTTTTAATAATTATTTAAAATAAAAAAATAATTTAAAAAAAGAAAGAAAGAGAGAGCAACCAAACCAAAAAAACGCAAATCTATGAATGAAAACAAGCACTAAAGAGTATAATTTTAAAAAAAATGGACAGACAGAACCCTAGGACAAATGCTAAAAGCAAAGCTATACAGACAACATCGCACAAAGATGCATACACATACACACTCACAAAACGAGGAAAAGGAAACATGTACTTTATACATATGTATATATATATATATATAGAGAGAGAGAGAGAGAGAGAGAGAGAGAGGAAGAGAGCAACCAAATCAATAAACAAATCTACCAATGATACTAAACTCTAAATACTAAACTAAGATAAACATAAAACCAGAAACAAATTAGATGCAGAAAGCAAACCCCAAGTCTACAGTTGATCCCAAAGTCCACTGCCTCAGTCTTGGCATGATTTGTTGTCTATTCAGGTATTCCACAGATGCAGGGTCCATCAATTTGATTGTGGAAATTTAATAGGCTGCTCCTGAGGCTGCTGAGAGATAGTTTCCTTTCTCTTCTTTGTTCATACAGCTCCTGGAGTTCAGGTTTCGTTTTGGCCTCACCTCTATCTGTAGGTCACCTGAGAGCATCTGTTCCTTGCCTAGACAGGACAGTGTTAAAATAGCAGCTGATTCGTGGGCCCTGGCTCACTCAGGCTAGGGGGAGGGAGGGGTAAAATATGTGGGGCGAGCCTGCAGAGGCAGCGGCCAGCATGACATTGCAACTGCCTGAGGTATGCCGTGTGTTCTCCCAGGGAATTTGTCCCTGGATCATGGGACCCTGGAAGTTGCATGCTACACAGTCTTCTGTGAGGGGAGGTGTGGATAGTGGCCTCTGCTTGCACACAGTCTTCTTGTTGGCTGCAGCAGCAACATTAGTGTTTCATGCCCATCGCTGGTGTCCACGCTGAGAGCCATGGCTTGTGCTCGTCTCTGGAGCTCATTTAGGCGGTGCTCTTAATCCCCTCTCCTTGTGCACCACAAAACAAAAAGGTAAGAAAAAGTCTCTTTCCTCTTCTGCAGTTCCAGACTTTTTCCCAGACTCCCCCCTGGCTAGCTGTGGGGCACTAGCCCCCTTCAGGCTGTGTTCACACTGCCAACACCAGTCTTCTCCCTGGGATCTTACCTCCAAAGCCAGAGCCTCAGCTTCTAGTCCCCCGAGCAGACAAGCCTCTCAGGTTGGTGAGAACTGGTCAGCACTGATCTTCTGTGTGGGAATCTCTCCACTTTGCTCTCTGCACCCCTGTTGCTGCACTCTCCTCTGTGGCTCTGAAGCTTCCCCACCTCCCACCCACCTGCAATCTCTGCCAGTGAAGGGGATTTCTAGTGTGTGGAAGCTTTTCCTCCTTCACAGCTCCCTCCCAGATGTGCAAGTCCTGTCCCTATTCTTTTGTCTTTGTTTTTTTCTTTTTCTTTTGCTCTACCCAGCTACGTGAGGAGTTTCTTGCCTTTTGGGTAGTCTGAGGTCTTCAGCCAGTGCTCAGTAGGTGTTCTGTAGGAGCTGTTCCATGTGTAGATGTATTTTTGATATATTTGTGGGGAGGAAGGTGATCTCCATGTCTTATTCCTCTGCCATCTTGAAGCTATCCTCCTTGGATCTATTCTTTTGTCCCCATTTTATTATTCACTTCATCCAGAAAAGGATCCTTAGAAATAACAGGCAATGTAGGGTGAAAACAGAAACATGGTTACATGGAAAGCAAGAGCAGAAAGTGCTTTAAGAAAGACAAAAGTCAACTATGTCAAGTGATGCTGAGATGATTGAGTAAAACAGATCCTTCCCATGCTCCATCCTGTATCACAAGGGCTAAGAGTCCTTTCCTCAGATTCCTTTCTGGCTAGTACTAGACACAATTTAGTTTCTGCCATTGAGATGTATTCATGCAAGATTTGAAAGGTAGGGATAGAACAGAAGTCATCCTTCCACAGCTCTTAAACAAGTTCTAAAAGACATGAGTGGGTGTGGGAGGTAGACTTCATGTTTCAGTATCTAGTTTCAGTGTCATAAATGAGGTAGCAACACTGATAGCAGCAATGGCAGCTTCCTGACTTCTATATTAAATGATTTGGTCTTTAAATGAAAGTAATTTGGTTTTTAAATCATAGGTTTAGTGTTTTTTAAACTGTTCTTTACCAAACAATTCTAATGACATTTGACCACCAAGTTCTCTGAATTAAACCCCTCTCTGTTTAAAATACCTAGAACTTTGCCTGAGAGAGTATTTAGTAACCAGAGGAGTTGTAGGAAACTGACTCACAGAATTGGCTTATCTGACTCCATTGTTTTAGAAGTTTGAAAATAGGATATTATTAGTCCATAGATGTGTGCCAAAATATTTACAAACATTATTATCCTGTAATTCCCTGGAATTATATGATCATTGAAGGTAACCTCTGGCAGACGAACTGGCTATTGTGACTGATCGTTATGACAAGACTGAGCAATACAATTGATGTGCTAGTTATTCTGATGGAAGTAGAAAATTTTCATTAAAAAAGTAAGTTTAGGGTTTTAAATTCTCAGCTTAAGTAACAATGAAAAACAAGAAAGCTCCCATGTTTATCTTAAAAGAATCTCATATCTCTTGCAGATGCAAGGTTGGGTTGCCAAACCTGAAAAGCAGAGCAGAAATTTCTCGTTCAATGTGCTAATTATAACATATACAGATTTATCAGCCCCTGAGATCTCATAAAATTTAAAGGATTGACTAGGTCTCTGAAAAGTGGAATGATAATAATTCTATTTGGATGAATTATGATGAATCTAAGAACTTTAACCCACAAAAAACAAAAAAATTCTCCTAAAGAGCAGAAAAATGTCTCTTCTGCCTAGTGACAGAAGTCCTGCCTTGCCTGGTGATTTGAAATGACCTCACCTGAGGTAACGTGCAATTACCTTGCACGTAGATAGAAGTTGTCCTATTCTTCACCTCTGTCATCCCATTTGTCTTTGGGATTGTAAGTGAATTAAGATCCAACATCTTCAAAGTAGCAAGTATAAATTCTGATCTGGGAGAAAATAGTTTATACCATAAGAGTTAAATGATATTGCTGATTTATATAGACAAATACCTGGGTATTATATGAAGAAATAGATTCAATGAGTTTCATTACTTGAGATAATATGACTATAAAAAAGTGAAATCCTTCTCCAAATATTGGTTCATAAGCAATTCATCTGTGACTTATATTGTAGCACATCAATCTCCATGACAAGATTCTCCAGCCATATGCTGAACTCTATAAGGGAAGAATCTAGGAGAAAATCATGCAACTTACCTAAAAACATAATTTTAAATAAAATATCATGTTTTTCTTTGCTGTGTGAAAGCTATTAAGTTTAATTAGGTCTCATTTGTTTATATTTGCTGCAGTTAAGTCTTTAATGCATTTTGAGTTTATTTTTGGTGTTAGAGTTATGTGGTGTTAGAGAATGTTCTAATTTCATTCTTTTACATGTAGCTGTCCAGTTTTCCCAGCACCATTTATTGAAGAGACTCTCTTTTCTCCATTGTATATTCTTGCCTCCTTTGTGTAGATTAAGTGACCATAGATGTATAGGTTTATTTCTGGGCTTTCTATCTTGTTGCATTGATCAGTGTGTCTGTTTTTGTACCAGTACCATATTGTTTTGATGACTGTAGCTTTGTATTATATGACCTGAACACAGACAGCATGATTCCTCCAGCTCTGTTCTTCTTTCTCAAGATTGTTTTAGCTATTTGGGTCTTTCGTATTTTCATACAGATTTAAAATATTTTTGTTCCAGCACTGTGAAAAATGCCATTGGTAATTTGATACAGATTTCATTGAATCTGTAGATTGCCTTGGGCTGTATGGTCATTTTAACAATATTTATTCTTCCAATCATAGAACACAGTATATCTTTCCATCTGTTTGTGTTGTCTTCAATTTCTTTCATCAGCATCTTACAGTTTTTAGAGTACAGGTGTTTTTGCCTCCTTGGGTAGGTTTATTCCTAGGTATTTTATTCTTTTTGATGGGATGGTAAATGGGATTATTTCCTTAATTTCTTTTCCTGATACTTTGTTGTTATTGTATAGAAATACAACATATTTCTCTGTATTGATTTTGTATCCTGCAATTTTACTCAATTTTTGATGAGCTCTAGTAGTTTTCTGGTAGCATCTTTAGGATTTTGTGTGGATAGGAGTATCATGTCATCTGCAAACAGTGACAGTTTTACTTCTTCCTTTCCAAAATGGGTTCCTTTTACTTATTTTTCCTCTCTGATTGCTGTGGCTAGGACTTCTAAAACTGTGCTGAAAAACAAAAGTGTTGAGGATGGGCATCCTTGGTTTGTGATCTTAGAGGGAAAGCTTTCAGCTTTTCACCATTGAGTATGATGTTAGTTCTGGTTTTGTCAGAAATCTGGCCTTTATTATGCTGAGGTATGTTCCCTCTATGCTCATTATCTGAAGAGTTTTTTTTATCATGAATGGATGTTGAATTTTATCAAAAGATTTTTCTGCATCTATTGATATGCTTTTAAGCTTCAATTTGTTAATATTGTGTATCACATGGATTTATTTGAGGATATTGAAAAATCCTTGCAATCCTGGGATAAATCTCACTTGATCATGGTGGGTGGTCCTTTTAATATATTGTTACATTCTCTTTGCTAGTATTTTGGTGAGGATTTTTTCCATCTATGTTCATCAGTGATTTACTTTTTTTGTAATTTTCTTTTTTTATGATATCTTTATCTGGTTTTGGTATCAGTGTGATGGCCTCATAGAATGAGTTTTGAAGTGTTTCTTCCTCTGCAATTTTTTGGAAAGGTTTCAGAAAGATAAGTGTTAACTCTTCTCTAAATTTTTGGTAGAATTCACCCTGTGAAGCCAACTGGTCCTGCACTTTTGTTTGTTCAGAGTTTTTAAATTACTGATTCAATTTAAATATTTGTAATTGGTCTGTTCATATTTTCTACTTCTTTCTGATTCAGTCTTGGGAGATTATATTTTTCTAAGTATTTGTCCATTTCTTTTAGGTTGTCCGTGCTATTTGTGTTCAGTTGCTCATAGTAGTCTCTTATGATCCTTTGTATTTCTGTGGTGTCAGTAACTTCTCCTTTTTCATTTATGATTTTGTTGAATTTGGCCCTCTCCCTTTATTTCTTTTTTTTTTTTTCCCTTTATTTCTTGATGAGTCTTGCTAAAGGTTTATCAATTTTGTTTACCTTTTCAAACAACCACCTTTTTGTTTCATTGATTTTTTTCTATTGTCTTTTAATCTCTATTTCACTTATTTCTACTCTGATCTTTATGACTTCTTTCCTTCTACTAATTTTGGGTTTTGTTTGTTCTTCCTTCCTTAGCTGATTTAGGTGTAATGTTAGGTTGTTTATTTGAGATTTTTCTTACTTACTTAGGTAAGCTTGTATTTCCATAAACTCCCTTCTTAGAACTGCTTTTGCCACATCCCATAAATTTTGGATTGTTGCGTTTTCATTTTCATTTGTCTCTAGGTATTTTTTTTTTTTTAGAAGAAATCTCACATTTAATTCTGATCAAGCTAAAGTGGCATCTACATAAATGAACATGCTTCTGAATGGAAATAGAATAACTGCTAGCTCATTTTTCTTAAAGAATGTTTTCTAAACAATCCACCAGTCCATCAATAACCAAAAGCCCAAATCCTGGATGTACATACTGCTGTATTCATTATATAGAATATTTACCATCTTTCTATCTCGACCACACACACCTTGTTTTTTAACAGAAGTCATGTCCAACGGCCAAAAAATTTTATTAAACTGTATATCTTTAACTTGCAGAGGCCTTAAGGATAGATGGGAAGCTTCAGACTTCTGACCCCCAGTCCACATCCCTGCATTCCCAGGCATGAGGGCAGATCCTGGGACTCCTCACAAGGCTCCTCCAGCCCTGGCCCAGGTGGAGTGTGGGTGGTGGAGGTAAGGAGGGTGGGGGAGGCTCTGAAGTCTCATCTGCAAAGGGAATGGCCAGCAGGACTGAGGGACACTGGGCTCTGCACTGAGCCACAAGCACTGACCTTCCAGCCCTGGGGAGGGGGGCCAGAAGCAGCAGAAGCATTTTCTTGCTGCTTCTGGCAAGGTGAGGTGATGTTGAGGAGGGCTTTTAGCTTCCTTCTCCAAATCTGGGTCTCTAACCCTCTAAACTGCAGCTGGTTCCAAAGATACTGACTTCCTAGTCAAAGGGAAATCAACCCAGGACTCACAGGCTATCTTCCTCCTCTCTCCATAGAGGCTGCACTGCACTCCAACTCCCTCCTTTCAGGTCCCAAAGGAGAGGCAAAAACTGTGGATACTTCAAAATGTTGGGGGTGTACGTTGTGAAGGATACAGGTAGAAAGCACAACTGAGCCACTAAACATTCTTATTCTCAGAAACTAAGCATTTGAGAGAAAGTTGCCTGGGGGTCTTGAAACTGTCATGGATAACACTACAGCTAAACCATTCTCTTCCCATTAATGTTTCTGTCTTCAGCCCCAGATACCAGTGGTTGTTCTTCTCTGGCTGCCCGTACACAATGTCAACAAAGAACTCGGGTTCATCTTCTGCCTTTTTAATTTTCTCTTTGGTTTCTTCAATGATCCATTGGTTGTTTAGTAGCATATTGTCTAGCCTTCACGTGTTTTTTTTTTTTTTTTTTGCGGTTTTTTCTTGTACTTGGTTTCTAGTCTCATAACACTGTGGTAAGAAAAGATGCTTGGTAGGATTTCAAATTTCTTAAATTTAGTGAGGCTTGTTTTGTAGCCTAGCATGTGGTCTACATACAGAATGGGAGAAAATATTTGTAAACAGTGAGATGGACAAGGGCTTGATTTCCAAAATATACAAACTGCATATACAGTTCAATTAAAAACAAAAAGAACAAACAACCCAATCAAAAAATGGGCAGAATAAAATAGACATTTCTCCAAAGAAGATATACAGATGGCAAGCAGGCACATAAAAAGACGCTCAACATCACTAATTATTAGAGAAATGCAAATCAAACTACAAAGTGGTACAACCTCACATCAGTCAGAATGGCTGTCATCAAAAAGTCTACAAATAATAAATGCTGAAGAGGGTGTAGAGAAAAGAGAACCCTCCTATACTGTTGGTGAGAATGTAAATTGGTACAGTCACTGTGGAGAACAGTATGGAGGTTTCTTAAAAAACTAAAAATAGAGTTACCATATAATCCAGCAATCCTACTCTTGGGCATGCATCTGGAAAAGATGAAAACTCTAATTCAAAAAGACACATGCACCCAAATATTCATAGCAGCACTATTTACAATAGCCAAGACATGGAAGTGACCTGAATGTCCATTAACAGATGAATGGATAAAGAAAATGTGATATATATATATATATATATATATATATATATACACACACACACACAATGGAATATTAGCCATAAAAAAGAATGAACCAATGCCATTTGCATTTATAGACAAGACATGGGAGCAACCTGAATGTCTATTAACAGATGAATGGATAAAGAAAATGTGATATATATATATATATATATATATATATATATACACACACACACACAATGGAATATTAGCCATAAAAAAGAATGAACCAATGCCATTTGCAACAGCATGGATGGACTTAGAGACTATTATACTAAGTGAAGTAAGTCAGACAAAGAAAGACAAATATCATATGATACTGCTTATATGTGGAATATAATAAAATGATACAAATGAAAGTATTTATGAAACAGAAAATGAATCACAGGCATAGAAAACAAACTAATGGTTACCAAAGGGGAAAGGTGGGCTGGAGGGATAAACTGGGAAGTTGGGATTAACAGATACACACTACTATATATAAAACAGATAAGCATCAAGGACTTACTGTATAGTACAGGGAACTGTATTCAATATCTTGAAACAACCTACAACAGAAAAGAATCTGAAAAAGAATATATATATATAAGACATTGAATCACTTTTCTGTATACCTGAAACATTGTAAGTCAACTATACTGCAATAAAATAAATTAAAAAAAAACACTAAATTAAAAAATTATTAGTAGATAATGCTTAGGAAATAAAGTCATTAAATGTCATACTATGTAGAAGTCATTCTAATTTTTCATGATTATTTTATTAAAACATCAAATATATTAGAATTAATTTAATAAAATTGCATTTTGTGAATTGAGTAATCATTTGATTTTGAGAGCAGGAATAAAAGATGATGGAGTAGGAGGCAAGGTATATTACACTAAAAAAATATCAGGCTTCCTTTTTTTAATTAATTTTTGGCTATGTAGGGTCACAGACATATGCTCTTAAAATCAGAGCCAAGAGGACTTTTCAAGCCTTCTACACTTAGAACATTTTGTAAGCACTAGAGTTTTCTCTAGGCAGTTAAAAATTCAGGGTATTACTTTTTCTGAAACAATTAGAAAATTTCCTGCTTCTTCTGACAAGTCTTTCCCCCAAGGGTTACCTGTAACTGATGATCAAGGCAGGTGTTTATAGCTGTGTAGTCCAGATCTTCTCACTCTGTTCCCCTAGACAAGTAGACCTGATGTGCTGTTTATAAAAAGTGAATTTGTTGAAACTTTTTATTAAGGAGAGGATATTTTGGTAATATGCATAATCTCACTCTACATGAATTTTTTGGAGCTTATTCTATTTTATATTGCATTTAAAACAAATTGGTGTCATATCAGTGCAAAATAAATTAACCAAATATTTGTTAAACATTGTTTTATTTTATGTACTATAAACAAAATATGTCACTGATACTTTTATGTTTCTAGTGCCTGAGGACAATTCATTTAGAAAAGGAAAGAAGAAGTGCACTGGAACAAAATGCATGTTATTAAATATTCAATAACAGTTGGCACAGGCGCAATTAGACAAGGAGCATCCAGTGAAATAAAAACTGTTTTATGCTTTGAAAAAAACACATTTCGATAGATAGGTTAGTGGTCAAATTATTCAGGTTACAATTACAGCAAGAGTAATATGATACTGTTTAAAGGTTCATAAAGCTGCCCTTAGGATATTTAAATCAAAGAGAAAATGACCAAACAAACCTAATTGGTCTATATTTAGCTTTCTTATTACAAGTATAAAATTCTTTACTAATGTTGTTTTTTTGGTTGTTGTTATTTATTTATTTATTTATTTTGCAGTACGCAGGCCTCTCACTGTTGTGGCCTCTCCCGTTGTGGAGCACAGGCTCTGGAAGCACAGGATCAGCAGCCATTGTTCACAGGCCTAGCTGCTCTGAGGCATGTGGGATCTTCCCGGACCGGGGCACAAACCCGTGTCCCCTACATCGGCAGGCAGACTCTCAACCACTGTGCCACCAGGGAAGGTGTGCCTACACTATCTGAATAAAAAAATAATGGTCTAGTGGTGCAATTCACAAATATATTGAGCTAGTATTAACCTAATCAAAATGTGCTGTAAAACCTTAAGACAGAGACATGTCAAATGACTCCTTATCCTTATTATCAGCTTATGCTCATATTGAAATAGCCAGCTAGCTAATAACTTTGATGGCACACAATATTTTTTTCATGAAACATAGAGTATATTGTTAATATTATTCCCCCCCTCACCACCACCTTTAAGTATTAGAGTTTGGTCAGGAAAACAGAGTCACTACAAATGTTGTAGAAAAAGGAGATTTCATTAAGGAATTAGAATTTATTTGAATGTGGATAAAGATGGAGCAATGGATGTCTAGAAGTGGGAATCACTGAACCAGAAAAATAGTCACTGGCAAAGCCATGCAAAACACTGGTGTGGGTAGACAAAATACAGCATGAAGGAAAATCCAAGAAACCATTCAGATCTAGACACTGCAGTGCTAAGCCATAACAAGTTTGCTTATAGAGAGCTGTAGAAACTACCACCTGTGTGGAATCTTTGCCTGGAAATTGCTGCCTGTGTGGCAACATCTATTTCAGTGGGAATGGCTGCTTCTTCAGGACCCCAGCCAAGCACCTGGGGGTGAGTTTGGGACTGCTATTGGTAAGCAAGGCCAGCAGCCAGAAATTTAGGTGGGACTCGAGGCAGGAAGGGAATAAGAAAAAGCTGGGGCTCGAGAGGGAACTCTTCGTTGTCCATGGTTATTTATGACCTTTGTAGAGTAACTCTGTGAGAAAGATGGCCTCTCTTCCCTTATTCCTTCTGAAATATGCATGAGTTTCTGTAATTAGCTAACTCTAATCTGGACTCTATATTATAGAGGATTCTGGTAAAAATAGGTTCCCAGCCTTAGACACAAAGTTATTCACAATATTTCTTTATTCTTCATTTTCTTTTTACCATCTGTTGGATTTTTACCCCTTCAATCCTGTTACTGATTTCACTAATTATTCCTCTTGTTATGTCATTTAAAAAATTTTAATTGGCTCTTTCATTCTGACATCTTAATTTTGAGGTTTAGACCATTATTTTAAAAACTTTCTTTTTTTTCTAATACTAGCTTTAAATCTAGGTATTTCCATGTTAGCACAGCTTTAGTTATATCCCACAAAGTTTGGTATGTTGTCTCCTTAATATCATTCATCTAAAGTTTCATTGTGATATCTTTTTTGACCTATGGGTTATCTTGAAGTGGTCTATTGCTTAATTTACAAATATTTGGTAATTTGGTAAATATTGCTTTGTCACTGACTTTTAATATTTAAAAGTTTACATATAATTTAAATGTTTTCAATTATAGTACATAATTTATGGACCAGTATATGACCTATATCATGCATGTTATATGTGAATTTGAAAATAATGTGTTTTCTTCAGTTGTTAGAAGTTTTGATTTATAAATTAAAGATGAAATAGGCTTATATTGTTGTCTAAATCTTCTCTGTATTTATTAAATTTTTGTCTACCCCTTATTTTTTGGATGAATTAACAAATTTTTCAAATTAATATAGAGTGGCAAAGGACTTAGGATAGCTAAACCAAGTATGAAAGTGAAGAGGCAAGCTAGAAGACTTACCATACAAGATTTCAAGAACTAAAACTCCATGAATCCAGTGTGATAGTTGCTTAATGATTGAAATATAAATCAGTGGAACAGAATAGACAGTCCATAAATATATCTACACTTATATGGTTAATTGATTTTTCACAGATGTGCCAAAGCAATTAAATAGAAAGATAGTATTTTCAAAAAATATTGCTGAAACAAGTAGATATCTGTATATAGAGAAAAAAAGGAACCTCAAGGTTTACTTTCCATATACACATAAACTAATTTAAAATGGATCATGGTTCTTAATACATAAACAAACCACTGAATTTCAGAGGAAAACATGAGAAAATTTTGTCATATTAGACTGCTTTCCCAAAAACTACATCAAAAGCAAAAATTATACCTGAAATTAATTGATAAAATGAACATCATTAAAATTAAAACCTTTTGGCTTCCTGGAAAAGATGGCAGAGTAGAAGGACCTTGAGTGCACCTCCTCTTGCAAACGCATCAAAATCACAACTAAATGCTGAACAACCATCAATTAAAAAGACTGGAACCTACCAAAAAAGATATTCTGCACCCAAAGACATAAAGAAGAAACTGAAACAAGATGGTAGGAGGAGTGCACAAAGAACAGGCCAATTATAATTACTGAAATTAAATGTGTGATTAAAAACTCCCAACAAACAAAAACCAGGACCCGATAGCTTCACAGGTGAATTCTATCAAACATTTAGAGGAGAGTTAACACCTATCCTTCTGAAACAATTCCAAAAATTTGCAGAGTAAGAAACACTTCAAAACTCATTCTATGAGGCCACCATCACCCTGATACCAAAACCAGACAGACACCACACAAAAAAAAAAAGATAGAAAATTACAGGTCAATATCACTGATGAACATAAATGCAAAAATCCTTAATAAAACACTAGCAAACTGAATCCAACAATACATTAAAAGGATCATACACCATGATCAAGTGGGATTTATCCCAAGAATAGAAGGATTTTTCAATATCCAAAAATCATTCAGTGTGATATACCACATGAACAAATTGAAGAATAAAAACCATATGATCATCTCAATAGATTCAGAAAAATCTTTTGATAAAATTCAACATCAATTCATGATCAAAACTCTCCAGAAAGTGGGCATAGAGGGAACCTACCTCAACATAATAAAGGCCATATAGGACAAACCCACAGGTAACATCATACTCAATGGTGAAAAGCTGAAAGCATTTCCTCTAAGATCAGAAACAAGACAAGGATGCCCACTCTCACCACTGTTTTTCAACAGTTTTGGAAATCTTAGCCATAGTAATTAGAAAGGAAAAAGAAATAAAAGGAATCCAAATTTTAAGGGGAAAAGTAAAATTGTCATTGTTTGCAGATGACATGATACTATACATAGAAAATCCTAAAGATACTACCATAACTACTAGAGCTTATCAATGAATTCACTAATGTTGAAGGATACAAAATTAATATGCAGAAATCTATTGCATTTCAATACACTAACAATGAAAGATCAGAAAGAGAAATTAAAGAAACAATCCCATTCACCATCATATAAAAAAGAATAAAATAATTAGGAATAAACCTACCTAAGGAGGTGAAAGACCTGTACTCTGAAAACTATAAGATGTTGATGAAAGAAATCAAAGATGACACAAACAGGTGGAAAGATATACTCTCTTCTTGGATTCAAAGAATCAATATTGTCAAAATGACTATATTACCAAAGGCAATCTACAGATTCAATGCAATCCCTATCAAATTACCAATTATATTTTTCACAGAACTAGAACAAAAAATTTTAAATTTGTATGGAAACACAAAAGATGCCATGTAGCCAAAACAATCTTGAGAAAGAAAACTGGGGCTGGAGAAATCAGGCTCCCTGACTTCAGAACATACTACAAAGCTACAGTAAGCCAAATGGTATGGTACTGTCACAAATACAGGCATATAGATCAATGGAACAGAATAGAAAGCCCACAAACAAACCCACACACCTATAGCTAATTAATCTACACAAAGGAGGCAAGAGTATACAATGGAGACAGATTGTTTCTTCAATAAGTGGTGTTTTGAAGACTGAAAAGCTACATGTAAAATAAATAAAGCTAGAACATTCTGTAATACTATATATAAAAATAAACTCAAAATGAATTAAAGACATAAATGTAAGACTGGATACTATAGAACTCTTAGAGGAAAACAGGCAGGGCACTCTTTGATATAAATCATAACAGTATCTTTTTGGATTTGTCTCCTAGAGTAATGGAAATAAAACCAAAAATAAACAAATGGGACCTAATTAAACTTAAAATCTTTTGCAGAGCAAAGGAAAACTTCAACCAAGTGAAAAGACAATCTACAAAATGGTAGAAAATATTTGCAAATGATGCGACTGACAAGGGCTTAATCTACAAAATATACAAACAGCACATAGAACTGGATATCATAAAAACAAACAACACAATCAAAAAATGGGCAGAAGATCTAAACAGACATTTCTCCAAAGAAGACATACAAAGAAGCCTAAAGGCACATGAAAAGATGCTCAACAGCACTAATTATTAGAGAAATACAAATCAAAACAACAATGCGTAATCACCACACCAGTCAGAATGGCCATCATCAAAAAGTCTACAAATAATAAATGCTAGAGAGGGTATGGTGAAAAATGAACCCTCTTATACTTTGTTGGGAATGTAAATTTGTGCAGCCACTATGGAGAATGGTATGGAAGTTCCTTAAAAAAGTAAACATAGAGCTACCATATGATCCTACAGTCCCAATCCTGGGCATATACCTGGAGAAAACAATAATTAGAAAATATACGTGCACCCCAATGTTAATTGCAACACTATTTACAATAGCCAGACATGTAAGCAACCTAAGTGTCCATCGACAGATGAATGAAGAAAGAAGATGTGGTGTACATATATATTACTCAGCCATATAAAATGAAAAAAATGCCATTGTAGCAACATGGATGGACCTACAGATTATCATACTAAATGAAGTAAGCAAGACAAAGACAACTATCATATGATATCTCTTATATATGAGATCTAAAAAAATGATCCAAATGAACTTATATGCAACACATAAATAGACCTACAGACTTAGAAAACAAACTTATGGTTACCAAAGTGGAAAGGGGAGTTGGGGTAGGAATAAATTACTGGTTTGGAATTAACATATCACATTACTATATATAAAATAAATAACCAACAAGGACCTACTGTATAGCTTAGGGAACTGACTCAATATTTCATAATAACCTATAAGGGAAAATAATCAGAAAAAAAGTATATGTAACTATATACATGAGTATAACTGAATCACTTTGCTATGTACCTGAAACTAACACAATGTTGTAAATTAACTCTACTTCAATTAAAAAAATAAAACATTTTACTCTTTACAGGATATTTAATATAAGAAAATTGCAAGTCATAAACTATGAAAATAATTTGTAAAACAAATGTCTATCAAAGATCTTGTACCCAAAATGTATAAAGCACTTCTATAATAAGAAAATATTAGCCAACAAAAATATTGGCAAACTACACAGACATCTCAAAAAAGAAGATACATGACTGTGTAATATACCAAAAAGAAGCTTGCATCATCACTGGTTATCATAGAAATACAAATCAAACCTACAATAGACCTACACACACACACACAAGTGAGGGTGCAAACAGCAAAAGTAAAAATGACTGACACAATGTAGTTTTGGTAAGGATGTGGAGCCACTGCATCCCTCATTCCTTGCTCATGGGAATTCAAAATGTTAGAGCCACTTTGAAAAGCAGTATGGCATACATTTAACATAAAACACAATCATTCCGAAGAGAGACCTTCAATATGGTGGAGGAGTAAAACATGGAGATCACCTTCCTCCTCATAGATACATCAGAAACACATCTACATGTGAAACAACTCCTACAGAACACCTACTGAACACTGGCAGAAGACCTCAGACTTCCCAAAAGGCAAGAAACTCCAAATGTACCTGGGTAGGGTAAAAGAAAAAACAGAGACAAAAGAATAGGGATGGGACCTGCACCTCTGGGAGAGGGTTGTGAAGGAGGGAAAGTTTCCACACACTAGGAAACCCCTTCACTGGCAGAGATGGGAGGTGGTAGGGGTGAAGCTCTGGAGCCACAGAGGAGAGCACAGTAACAGGGGTGCAGAGGGCAAAGCGGAGAGATTCCCACACAGAGGATTGGTGATGACCATCACTCACCAGCCTGAGAGGCTTGTCTGCTCACCCACCAGGGCAGGTGGGGGCTGGGAGCTGAGGCTACAGCTTCGGAGGTCAGGGAGAGGACTGGGGTTGACAGCATGAACACAGCCTGAAGGGGGCTAGTGCACCACAGCTAGCTGGGAGGGAGTCCGTGAAAACGTCCAGAACTGCCTAAGAGGCAAGAGACCACTGTTTCGGGGTGTGCGAGGAGAGGAGATTCAAAGCACTGCCTAAACGGGTTCCAGAGAAGGGAGCGAGCTGCGGCTATCAGCATGGACACAAGAGAAGGTCATGAAACACTAAGGCTCCTGCTGCAGCCATCAAGAAGCTTGTGTGCAAGCACAGGTCACTAGCCACACCTCCCCTCCCGGGATCCTGTGCAGCCCACCACTACCAGAATCCCATGATCCAGGGACAATTTCCTGGGAGAACAACTGGCATGTCTCAGGCTGTTGCAATGTCATGCTGGCCTCTGCCGCTGCAGGCTTGCCCTGCATTCTGTACCCCTTCCTGACCCTGGCCTGAGAGAGCCAGAGCCCCCTAATCAGCTGCTACTTTAACCCCATCCTGTAGGAGAGAAGAACAGACACCCTGAGGTGATCTACACTCAGAGGTGGGGCCCAATCCAAAGCTGAACCACAGGAGCTGTGTGAAAAAAGAAGAGAAAGGAAAATTTCTCCCAGCAGCCTCAGCAGCAGCAGATTAAATATCCACAATCAACTTGATGTACCCTGTATTTGTGGAATACCTAAAAAGACAATGAATCATCTAAAAAATGGGGCAGTGGACTTTGGAAGCAACTGTAGGCTTGAGGTTTGCTTTCTGCATCTAATTTGTTTCTGGTTTTATGTTTATCTTAGTTTAGTATTTAGAGTTTATTATCATTGGTAGATTTGTTTTTTGATTTGATTGCTCTCTCAATTATATATATATATTTCCTTCTACCCTTTCTGTGAGTGTGTATGTGTATGCTTCTTTGTGTGACTTTGTATAGCTTTGCTTTCACCATTTGTCCTATGGTTCTGTCTTTCCATTTTTTTTTTTTACACTACAGTTTTTAGTTCATGTTATCATTGGTGGATTTGTTTATTGGTTTGGTTGCTCTCTTCTTTCTTTCTTTCTTTTTTTATGACTATTTAATTTTTTTATTTTGAATAATATTTTTATTTTAATAACATTATTTTATTTTCTTCTTTCTTTCTTTCTTTCTTTCTTCCTTCCTTCCTTCCTTTCTTTCTTTCTTTTCTTTCTTTCTTTCCATTTCTCCCTTTTCTTCTGAGCCCTGTGGCTGACAGGGTCTTGGTGCCCCAGCCAGGTGTCAGGCCTGTTCCTCTGAGGTGAGAGAGCTAAGTACAGGATATTGGTACACCAGAGACCTCAGGGCTCCACATAATATCAAACAGCGAAAGCTCTCCCAGAGATCTCCATCTCAACGCTAAGACCCAGCTCCACTCAACGACCAGAAAGCTACAGTGCTGGACACCCTATGCCAAACAATTAGCAAGACAGGAACACAACCCCACCCATTAGCAGAGAGGCTGCCTAAAATCATAATAAGGTCACAGACACCCCAAAACACCACCAGACGTGGTCCTGCCCACCAGAAAGACAAGATCCAGCCTCATCCAAAAGAACACAGGCATCAGTCCCCTCCCCCAGGAAGTCTACACAACCCACTGAACCAACCTTAGCCACTGGGGGCAGACAACAAAAACAACGGGAACTAGGAACCTGCAGGGGGCAAAAAGAAGAACCCAAACACAGTAAGTGAAGCAAAATGAGAAGAAAGAGAAACACACAGCAGATGAAGGAGCAAGGTAAAAACCCACCAGACCAAACAAATGAAGAGGAAACAGGCAGTCTACCTGAAAAACAATTCAGACTAATAATAGTAAAGATGATCTAAAATCTTGGAAATAGAATGGAAAAAATACAAGAAAGGTTTAACAAGGACAAAGAAGAACTAAAGAGAAAACAAACAATGATGAACAACATAGTAAATGAAATTTAAAATTCTCTAGAAGGATTGAATAGCAGAATAACAGAGGCAGAAGAACAAATAAGTGACCTGGAAGATAAAATAGTAGAAATAACTACTGCAGAGCAGAATAAAGAAAAAAGAATGAAAAGACTTGAGGATAGTCTCAAAGACCTCTTAGACAGCATTAAATGCACCAACATTCAAATTATAGGTGTCCCAGAAGCAGAAGAAGAAGAGAAAAAGAAAGGGACAGAAAATATTTGAAGAGATCATAGTTGAAAACTTCCCTGATATGGGAACGGAAATTGTCAATGAAGTCCAAGAAGTGCAGAGAGTCCCATGCAGGATAAATCCAAGGAGAAACACACCAAGACACATATTAATCAAACTATCAAAAATTAAATACAAAGAAAAAATATTAAAAGCAGCAAGGGAAAAACAACAAACAACATACAGGGGAATCCCCATAAGGTTAATGGCAGATATTTCAGCAGAAACTCTGCAAGCCAGAAAGGCGTGGCAGGCCATATTTAAAGTGATGAAAGGGAAAAACCAAGAACTGAGATTACTCTACACAGCAAGAAACTAATTCAGATTTGACAGAGAAATTAAAACCTTTATAGAAAAACAAAAGCTAAGAGAATTCAGCAATACGAAACCAGCTTTACAACAAATGCTAAAGGAACTTCTCTAGGGAGGAAACACAAGAGAAGGAAAAGAACTACAAAAAAAAAACCTCAAAATAATTTAAAAAATGGTAACAGGAACATACATATCGATAATTACCTTAAATGTAAATGGATTAAATACTCCAACCAAAAGACATAGACTGTCTAAATGGACAAAATAATAACACCCATATATATGCAGTCTACAAGAGACCCACTTCAGACCTAGGGACACATACAGACTGAAAGTGAGGGGACGGTAAAAGATATTCCATGCAAATGGAATTCAAAAGTAAGCTAGAGTAGCAATTCTCATATCAGACAAAATAGACTTTACAATAAAGACTATTACAAGAGACAAAGAAGGACACTACATAATGATCAAGGGATCAAACAAAGAGGAAGATATAACACTTGTAAATATTTATGTACCCAACATAGGAGCACCTGAATACATAAGGCAAATGCTAAAATCCATAGAAGGGGAAATTGACAGTAACACAAGCATAGTACGGGACTTTAACTCCCCACTTTCAACAATGCACAGATCATCCAAAATGAAGATAAATAAGGAAACACAAGCCTTAAATGATACATTAACAAGATGTTCTTCATTGATATTTATAGGACATTCCATTCAAAAACAACAGAATACACTTTCTTCTCAAGTGCTCATGGAAAATTCTCCAGGACAGATCATATCTTGGGTCACAAATCAAGGCTTGGTAAATTTAAGAAATTTGAAATCATATCAAGTATGTTCTCCAACCACAATTCTATGAGACTAGATATCAATTACAGGAAAAAATCTGTAAAAAATACAAACACATGGAGGCTAAACCATACACAACAAAATAACCAAAAGATAATTGAAGAAATCAAAGAGGAAATAAAAAAATACCTAGAAACAAATGACCATGAAAACACGATGTCCCAAAACCTATGGGATGCAGCAAAAGCAGTTGTAAGAGGGAAGTTTATAGCAATACAGTCCTACCTCAAGAAACAAGAAACATCTCAAATAGACAACCTAACCTTACACCTAAAGCAATAGGAGAAAGAGGAACAAAACAACCCCAAAGTTAGCAGAAGGGAATAAATCATAAAGATTAGATCAGAAATAAATGAAAAAAAATGAAGGAAACAATAGGTAAGATCAATAAAACTGAAAGCTGGTTCTTTAAGAAAGTAAACAAATTTGATAAACCATTAGCCAGACTCATCAAGAAAAGTAAGGGAAGACTCAAATCAATAGAATTAGAAATGAAACCAGACAAGTAACAAATGACACTGCAGAAATACAAAACAGCATGAGAAATTAACACAAGCAACTATATGCCAATAAAATGGACAACCTGGAAGAAATGGACAAATCCTTAGAAAAGCACAACCTTCCGAGACTGAACCAGGAAGAAATAGAAAATATAAATAGACCAAGCACAAGCACTGAAATTGAGACTGTGATTAAAAATTTCCAGCAAACAAAAGCCCAGGACCAGATGGCTTCACAGGCAAATTCTATCAAACATTTAGAGAAGAGCTAACACCTATCCTTGTCAAACTCTTCCAAAATATAGCAGAAGGAGAATCACTCCCAAACTCATTCTACAAGGCCACCATCGCCCTTATTCCAAACCAGACAAAGATGTCACTGAGAAATGAAACTACAGACCAATACTTCTGATGAACATGGATGCAAAAATCCTCAACAAAATATAGCCAAGAGAATCCAACAGCACATTAAAAGGATCATACAACATGCTCAAGTGGGGTTTATCCCAGGAATGCAAGGATTCTTCAATATACCCAAATCAATCAATGTGATATACCAAACTAACAAATTGAAGGATAAAAACCATATGATCATCTCAGTAGATGCAGGAAAATCTTTTGACAAAATTCAACACAAATTTATGAGAAAAACTCTCCAGAAAGTAGGCATAGAGGGAACTTACCACAACAAAATAAAGGCAATATATGACAAACTCAAATCCAGCATCGCTCTCAGTGGTGAAAAACTGAAACCATTTCCTCTAAATCAGGAACTAGACAAGGTTGTCCATTCTCAACACTACTATTCAACATAGTTTTGGAAGTATTAGCCACAGCAATCAGAGAAGAAAAGAAATAAAAGGAATCCATATTGGAAAAGAAGAATTAAAGCTGTCACTGTTTGCAGTGACATACTATATATAGAGAATCCTAAATATGTTACCAGAAAATTATTAGAGCTAATCAGTGAATTTGGTAAAGTCATAGGATACAAAATTAATGCACAGAAATCTCTTGCATTCCTATACACTAATGATGAAAAAACTGAAAGAGAAATTAAGGAAACATGGCCATTTACCTTTGCAACAAAAAGAATAAAATACCTAAGAATAAACCTACCTAAGGAGACAAAAGACCTGTATGCAGAAACCTATAAGACAGTGATGAAAGAATTAAATTAAAGATGATACAAACAGATAGAGAGATATACCATGTTCTTGCATTGGAAGTACCAGCATTGTAAAAATGACTATACCACCCAAAGCAGTCTACAGATTAAATGAAATCCCTATCAAACTACCAATGGCATTTCTCACACAACTAGAACATAAAATTTCACAATTTGTAAGAAAACACAAAAGACCCCAAATAGCCAAAGCAATCTTAAGAAAGAAAAACGGAGCTGGAGGAATCAGGCTCCCTGACTTCAGACTATAATAGAAAGCTCCAGTAATCAAGAGAGTATGGTATTGGCACAAAAACAGAAATACAGATCAATGGAACAGGATAGAAACTCCAGAGATAAACCCAGGCACATATGGTCAACTTATTTTTGAGAAAAGAGGCACGAATATACAGTGGAGAAAAGACAGCCTGTTCAATAAGTGGTGCAGGACAGCTACATGTAAAAAATGAAATTAGAACATTTCCTAACACCATACAGAAAAATAAACTCAAAATGGATTAAAGACCTAAATGTGAGGCCAGACAGTATAAAACTCTTAGAGGAAAATATAGGAAGAACACTCTTTGACATCAATCACAGCAAGATCCGTTTTGACCCACCTCTTAGAGAAATGGAAATGAAAACAAAAATAAACAAATGGGACCTAATGAAACTCAAAAGCTTTTGCTCAGCAAAGGAAATCATAAACAAGACAAAAAGACAACCCTCAGAATGGGAGAAAATATTTGCAAACAAAGCAACTGATAAAGGATAAAGGATTAATCTCCGATATATACAGGCAGCTCATGCAGCTCAATATTAAAAAAAAAAAGAAACAACCCAATCCAAAAATGGGCAGAAGATCTAAATAGACATTTCTCCAAAGAAAATATACAGATTGCCAACAAACACATGAAAGGATGCTCAACATCACTTATCACTAGAGAAATGCAAATCAAAACTGCAATGAGGTATTACCTCACACAAGTCAGAATGGACATCATCAAAATATCTACAACAATAAATACTGGGGAGGGTCTGGAGAAACAGGAACCCTTTGCACTGTTGGTGGGAAAGTAAATTGATACAGCCACTATGGAGAACAGTATGGAGGGTCCTTTAAAAACTAAAAATAGAACTACCATATGACACAGGAATCCCACTACTGGGCATATACCCTGAGAAAATCATAATTCAAAAAGAGTCATGTACCGCAGTATTCATTGCAGCTCTACTTACGATAGCCAGGACACAGAAGCAACCTAAGTGTCCATTGACAGATGAATGAGTAAAGAAGATGTGGCACATATATACAATGGAATATTACCAGCGATAAAGAGAAATGAAATTGAATTATCTGTAGTGAGGTGGTTGGACCTAGAGATTGTCAAATAAGAGTGTAGTATGTCAGAAAGAGAAAAACAAATACTGTATGCTAACACATATATGTGGAATGTAAAAAAAAAAAAAAAAAGGTCTGAATAACCTAGGGGCTGGACAGGAATAAAGATGCAAACCTAGAGAGTGGACTTGAAGACACGGTGAGGGGGAAGGATAAGCTGGGACTAACTGAGAGTGTGACATGGACATATATACACTACCAAATGTAAAATAGATACCTAGTGGGAAGCAGCCTCATAGCACAGGGAGATCAGCTAGGTACTTTTTGACCATCTAGCGAAGTGGGATAGGGAGGGTGGGAGGGAGATGCAAGAGGGTGGAGATATGGGGATATATGTATATGTATAGCTGATTCATTTTGTTATAAAGCAGAAACTAACACACAATTGTAAAGCAATTATACTCCAATAAAGACCTTTAAAAAAAGAGTAAAAAATAAGAGAAAAAAATTAAAAAACACAAAAAATAAACACAGTCATTCCAATTCTAGGCAATTATCTAAGCAGAATTAAAACTTATGTCTACTCAGAAACATGTATATTAATGTTTATATTAGAATAGTCATTACAACCTCAATAAAACAACCCCAAATCTCCATTAAATGGTGAGTGTATAACTGCACTGTTGTATATGCATACCATGGAATTCTATTCAGCAATAAAAAGGAACAAAATTTTTTGTTGAAGTATAGTTGATTTTCTATATTCTGCTAGTTTCACGTGTACAGCAAAGTGTTAAAAATTATATATATATTTCCATTATAGGTTATTACAAGGTATTGAATATAGTTCCCTATGAAGTTTAGTAAATCCTTGTCGTTACCATAAGTTTGTTTTCTATGTCTGTGATTCTTTTTAAATTTTGTATATATTTTTCCTTTGTATTATTTTTTTGATCACACAATAGGTAATATCATATGATATTTGTCTCCCTCTGTCTGTCTTACTTCACTTAGTATGATAATCTATAAGTCCATCAATATTGCTGCATATGGCAATATCATTCCTTTTCATGGCTGAGTAATACTGCATTGTGTGTATATACCACATCTTCTTTATTCATTCATCTGTGGATGAACACTTAGGTTGCTTCCATGTCCTGGCTATTGTACATAGTGCTGCTGTGAACATTGGGGTGCGTGTATCTTTTCAATTTAGAGTTTTCATTTTTTCTGGGTATATGTCCAGGAGTGAGATTGCTGCATCTTATGGTAACTCTATTTTTTTTAAGGAACCTCCATACTGGTCTCCACAGTGTCTGTACAAATGTACATTCCCACCAACATTGTAGGAGGATTCTCTTTTCTCCACACCCTCTGCAGCACTTACTATTCATAGACTTTTTGATGATGGCCATTTTGACTGGTGTAAGGTGATAACACACTGTAGTTTTGATTACATTGCTCTAATAATTAGCGCTGTTGAGCATCTTTCCATGTGCTTGTTGTCCATCTGTATGTATTCTTTGGAGAAATGTCTCTTTCAGAGTTCTGCCCATATTTTGATTGGGTTTTTTTTTTTATATTAAGCTGTGAGCTGTTTGTATATTTTGGAAATTAAGCCCTTGTCAGTCATATTGTTTATAAATATTTTCTTCCAGTTCATAGGTTATCTTTTTGCTTTGTTTATGGTTTAAAGGGGAACAAAATAATAATGCAATCAACATGGATGAATCTTGAAAATATTATGCAAAATGAAAAAGTCAAAAAAGACTATGTACATTAAATGAAATTATAAGAAGATAAAAGTGACATAGAGCAGATCAATGATTGCTTGGGGCTGGGTCTTTGGAAAGGAAATTCATGTCAAAGCAAGACGGAAAAAGGTTTTATTGTATGGGAACTATTTTCTAATGGTAATGTTGGTCACTCAATTTTATACAATTACCAAAATTAAACAAATTTTACATGTAATATGGATAAATTTTAATGTATGTAAATAATATTTTAATAAACAAAAGGAGGACAAATGCTGAAAAGATCAATTTATTTCACAACATTAACACAGAAAGGATAGGAAAAATAGCATTACCTGA
Source organism: Neophocaena asiaeorientalis asiaeorientalis (assembly GCF_003031525.2). Taxonomy (NCBI): domain Eukaryota; kingdom Metazoa; phylum Chordata; class Mammalia; order Artiodactyla; family Phocoenidae; genus Neophocaena; species Neophocaena asiaeorientalis. Next base: position 1,954,776 of record NW_020173940.1, on the reverse strand, counting down.
TAGAAAGACTTACCAACTTGTAATGGAAGAGAATTATAGCTATCGCAAAATAAGAATGAACAAAAATTACTGCAAATACCATATTTAATGGTGAAATACTGTCACATAGTCTCAGTTTGGGAACAAACAAGGATGATCATTATTACCACCTTTAATCATTTTTATTACACTGGAGACCAAAAAGTTAAGGAAAAGAAATAAAAGCATATGGATTGGAAGGAAGACATAACACTCATTATTTACAGATTTCATAGCTGAATACACAGGAAATCCAAAACAATTAATAAACTTTTAGAATAAATAATTAAATTTATCAAGGTCTTTGTATACAAGGCCAATATACAAAAAGCAATTGCAGACTTTTGTCTCTGCTCAGATGGAGTAACCCTATTTGCTCTATCTCCTCCCTCTCACAACAACAAAAATAAAACAAAATAAAGCCCTGGACATAACACTACAAACAAACTTAGAAAGGTTCAAAGAAGAAGGCCAACAGCCTATCACTGTGAGACACCTCTAAGGATGACAAGGAGGTGAGTTCTCTGTTTCCTTTTTGCTTCCAAGATGCCCTGGACAAGCCACTGCAGAAGCCTCTAACCTGGAACCACTGGCAGGAACAAAAGGAAAAAAAAAAAAAGCCCCAAGAAATTTTGTTCCTTCCAAGCCAAAATGTCAGAAAAAGGATTACCTGACAATGTAAAACGTTTTCGGCAAGACCAATCCTCCTCCAACCGAACACTAAAGGGAAAAACATGCTTTTCTCCTGTGCTTCCAGTTTCTGATCAGAGTTGATTTTTCACCCCTCATCTACCTGCAGGTGGAAGGATGTACCAGTGCTCCCAGTCCCCTACTAGGTGGAGGTAGCAGGGTGGAGCAGTAGCTAAACTGATAGCGCTCAGTTCTGCTCTCCTATTCACCTGAGGACTGAGTCTCTGGATGAGCAGAAAGCTAATCTTCCATCTTCTTGGCAGGTGGCAATCAGCTGCTAGGTTAGTGTCAGCAGCAATGAGTGGGCATGTTATCTTCCATCCACTGTGCAATTCCCCTGCAGGGATTATATATTAGCACGGCTGTGCTGGGAGCTAGTTATCCATCTTCCATGCAGCAGAAACAGCAGGTACTCTTAATTCTCCTTCCAAGGTCGACTCAGCAAGGCTGAGCAGGGAGCTGATCTTCTATTCCCTGCCTGGCAAAAGCAGGAGTGCTCATTATCACCAGCAGGTATAATGTTAGTGGAGAGGTAGCCAGTGGTGAGCTGGACCACCACCTGTACCCAGCAGCAATGAGGCAGAGGAGGTGCTGGAAGGGGGAACTAGTGAGCACTCTATTTCCACCCTTCCCTATCTTGGTGTCAGTACTGGGGAGCTGAGCTTCTACCTGAAACCTGCAGCAACCTGGCAGTCAGTCAGCCTTCTGCTCCCCCCTCCCTGGTGCCAGTTGGGCCCAGTGGGAAATTGAGCATACACATTCACCCAGCCCTAATGCTACAGCACAGCAGAACTGCCTGCCTAAAAGAGAGGAGTAAAAAGACTCAGAGTCTAGAATACAATATCCAAAATTTCCAAGTTACAATTGAAAATCACTCCTCATAGCAAGAACCAGGAAAATTACACCATGAATGAGAAAAGACAATTAACAACTGACGATAACAAATTGAATCAAATATTGGAATTATCTGGGAAGAAAATATCTATGATAAAAAGGATCTAACAAGCAATTGCAAGTTCTCTTGAAACAATTATGTTTTTAAAAGAGAAAATATCAATAAAAACATAGATGTTATTTAAAAAGAAGTAAATAGAAATTTATAAAACTGAAAAAGAGAATAACTGAAACTAAGGTAAAGGACCTAAGAGGAAATGAGATTTTTACACTTCACCTGAAGTGGTAAAACATCATTAAGTAGACCATAGTAAATTATGTATATATACTGTAGTAACTAGAGAACCAACAGGAAAACATACAAAGCAATATGTTGTAATAAAAAAAAAAAAAAGCAAAACACTGTAAAAAAATCAAGATATATTCTAAAAAATGTTCAAGTAACCACTGGAAATTAAGAAAAGCTAAACAGAAAAATGTGAAATAGAAAACAAATAATAAATGGCAGACTTAAGCATTAACATAGCAATAAATATATTAGGTTTAAATAGTCTAAATACAGCAAGTTAAAGAAAGATTTGTGGAGTAGATAAACATATTATTCAACAATATTCTGTCTACAAGAAACTCACTTCAAATACACTGAACTAGTTAGCTTTAAGGCAAAGGATATATATATATATATATATACATATATATATATATGTATATATATATATATATATCATGAACACATTAATCAAAGAAAACAGTGAGATTGGCCATATTAATATCAGAAAAAGTAACCTTCAAAGGAAAGAAAATTAATAGAAACAAAGAGGACCATTACATAAAAGGACCAATCTGCCAGGAAGGCATAACAATCTTAAATGCATAAACACAAAACAACAAAACCTCAAAATGCATGAAGCAAAAACTGATAAAGATGAAAGGAGAAATAGACAAATACAAAATTATAGTTGAAGATTTTAGTACCCATCTATCAGCACCTGATAAAACTTATAGACAGAAAATCAACAATGATATAGAACTCAACAACACCATCAACCAATAAAATCTAATCAAAACATATAGAATACTATACCCCAAAACACAGAATATACATTCTTTTTAATCATCTGTGGAACATATACAATGATATTCTATATCCTGGGCCATAAAACAAACTTCAATACATTTTAAACATTGACCTAATACAGAATAGGTTATCTTAATATAATGAAGTCAAATTAGAACTCAGTAGCAGAAAACAGCAGAGAAATCTCAAAATCCTTGGAAATTATACAGCACATTTCTAAATAATGCATGGGTCAATGAAGTAATCTCAAAGGAAATTTTAAAAATACAGAGAACTGAATGAAAATGAAAACACAACATATCAAAAGTAATGGAATGCAGCTAAAGCGGTTCAGAGGGATACTTTAGGACTAAATATGTTATATTGGAGAAAAGTTCTCAAATCAATAATTTAAGTCCCTACTTAAAGAAACTAAAAAAAGAAGATCAAAATAAACCCAGAGATGGGTAGAAAGAAAATAACACAAATAAGAACAGGAATCAATAAAACTGAAAGTAGGAAAACAATTAAAAATACAGTGAAACAGAGAGTGGGTCCAAAAAATGTAATAAAATTTATAAAACTCTAGCATTCTGAAAAGTATAAGAAGAACAAAGACATAAATCCCCAACATCAGAAATGAAACAAGAAATATCACTAAAGATCCTGCAGGCATTAAATATAAAATAAAGGGATAATATTACCCATTTTATACTAATACATTTGACAACTTAGAATTTGGACGTTCTTCAAAAATTTAAGAGCTATTAAAACTCAGCCAAGATGAAGCAGATAATCTGAATAGTCCAGTAAACATTAAGAAATAGGAAACAGGATATTGAAATTGAATACTTCAAATGCTCCTATAAAAAATCTTCAGACACAGGATTTCAGTGGAGAATTTCACCAAACATTTAAAGATGAACAAGCATCCATTTTACAAATTCTTTTCCTGAATAAAGAGGGATGGAATACTCCCCAACTCAATTTGTGAAGCCAGTATTACCCTGAACACTAACCCAAAACAGACAATTAAAAAAAACAACAACAAAAACCCAAAAAACAAAACAAAACAAACACATACAAGAAAGAAAAACTACAGTCTTAGATTTAAAAATTTAACAAAATAAGTATTAAAAAATCAAGTCCAGCTATTTGTAAAAATAATTATATAACATGGCTAAGTAGGATTTAATCCAGGTATATAAGGCTTAGTCTGTATTCAAAATTAGTCAGTGTAATCCACAATATCAACAGATATAAAAGGAAAAAATCATATAATTATATTAACTGATGCATAAAAAGCATTTGTCAGAATCCAAATCCCATTCATGATAAACTCTCAGCAAACTAGGAATGGAGGGGAACTTCCTCAATTTGATAAAGAACATCTAGAAAAAGCCTACAGCTGGCATTATACTTAATATTGTAAGACTGAGTGTTTTGCTTCTAAGATCAGGAAAAAGAACAAGGTTGGGCTTCCCTGTTGGTGCAGTGGTTGAGAGTCCACTTGCCGATGCAGGGGACATGGGTTCGTGTCCCGGTCCGGCAGGATCCCACATGCCGCAGAGTGGCTAGGTCCGTGAGCCATGGCTGCTGAGCCTGCGCATCCGGAGCCTGTGCTCCGCAACGGGAGAGGCCGCAACAGTGAGAGGCCCGCGTACCGCAAAAAAAAAAAAAAAAAAAAAAAAAAAAAAGAACAAGGTATCTCCTCTCACCACTCTTTTTCAATGTAATGAAACTGGAGTTCTAGCCATTGCAATATGGAAAGCAAAAGAAATAAAAAGCATTCATACTGTAAATAAAGAAATAAAACTCTATTTTCAGATGCCATGATTTTCTACATAGAAAATCTCAAGGAATATTAAAAATAGCAACCAAAAATATCTCCTAGGACTAATAGGTAGGAAACAAGATCACACATAAAAATCAATCATACTTCTATATACTAAAAATGCACATATGGGAAGTAAAATTAAAATTATAATACCATACACAGTTACTCTAAATATAATAAAATACTTAAGTGTACACTTTAACAAAACATGTATAGGATGTGTATGCTAAAAAGTAAAAAATGCTGATAAAATCAAAGAACCCATAAATAAATTGAGAGACATACTGTATTCATGGATTGGAAGACTTAAGAAAAATATCTATATCTTTGGTCTTGTTCTACAGGTTTAATACTATTCGTATAAAAATTTTTGAAATATTTTTAGTAGACATAGACAAGCTCATTCTAAAATGTATATGGAAAGGCCATAGGCCATAGAAGAGTTTCTTTTTTTAATTTTGAAAAAAGCGAGAGGAATCATTGTATTTCAGACTATAATATTTAGGACTATAATATAGTAATCAAGACAATGTAGTATTACTGGAACAATAGACACATAAATGAATGGAAATTAATATAGAACCCAGAACTAAACTCACAGAAATATGTCCAACTGACTTTGACAAAGGTGTAAAAGCAATGCAAGAAGGACAGACTTTTTAACAAACTGTGCTGGATCAACTGGTATCCATAGCCAGGCAGACATAGATACAATACATACATATGTACATACATATGTACATACATACATTCATACATACATAAATAGTAACCTGATCTAAACTCACACCTTATACAAAAATTAACACAAAATATATTATACAAGACTTAAAAAAAATTCAGGAATAAATCTTTGGAATGTAGGTCTGGGCAAAGAAAGTTTAGATCTGACATCAAAACCTTGTTCTATAAAATAAAATAATAATAAACTGAGCCTCATAAAAGTAAATAAAACTTTTACCATGTGAAAGACTTTATAGGATGAAAGGAAAAGCTACAGGCTGGTTAATAATATTTTAAAACCACATGTCTGATAAAGGACTAGGACCTTGACTACATAATGAGCTCTTAGAACACAGAAGTAAAAAAGCAAACAATCCAACTAGAAAATGGGCAGGGCTTCCCTGGTGGCTCAGTGGTTGAGAGTCCACCTGGCGATGCAGGGGAAACGGGTTTGTGCTTCGGTCTGGGAAGATCCCACATGCCGCAAAGCGGCTGGGCCCGTGAGCCATGGCCACTGAGCCTGCGTGTCCGGAGCCTGTGCTCTGCAATGGAGAGGCCACAACAGTGAGAGGCCCGTGTACCACAAAAAAAAAAAAAAAGAAAATGAGCAAAAGAAACAACTGAAATTTCACCAAAGAGGTTATATAGAAAGCAAATAAGCACACAAAAAATGTTAAACATCATTATCCACTAGAGAAATGCAAATTAAATCATGAGATATCACTATACATCTATTAGAAAATAAAATAAAATAAAAGTAGTGACAAAACCAAATGCTTGCAAGGATACATAGAAACCAGGTCACTCATACATTATTGGCAGGAATGTAAAATGATATAGCCACACTATAAGTGGTTTGACACATTTGTAAAACTAAGCATAAAAATACCATATGTCCTTATAATTGCATTCTTGGACACTTATCTTAGAGAAATGAAGATTTAGGTTCATACAGAAACCTGTATACTAATGTTCATAGCATTTTTATTTGCAATAACTCCAAACTGGAAACAACCCAGATGTCTTTCAGTGGGCTGATGGTTGCACAACTGCAGTACATCCATACCATGTCATGTTACTCAAGCAACAAAAAGGAACAGATTATTGATACATTCAATGATTGGATGCACCCACAGGGAGTTATGCTAATGAGATATAAATAATAAAAGAATATATACTGTATGACTTCATTTATATGACATTCTTAAGATGACAAAATCGTCTAAATGTAGAACAGATTATTTGCTGCCAATAGTAAAGGATGGGAACAAGAAGGAAAGTAGGTGTGGCTATAAAAATACAAAGTCCAGAGCCAAAAAGTGCATATTGTATATTTCATACATATGAAATTCAAAAAGAGGCAAAATTCACTTATGTTACTAGAATTTAGAACAGGAGGTGCTTAGTGATGTCAAAGGAGCAGAAGGGGCTTTCTAGTGGTCTGATAATGATATGACTTTTATTCTGAGTATGGTTATGTTTAATTGATGTGATCTATTTGGGAAAATTCATCAAGCTGTACACACATGATGGGTGCCTTTTTGTATATATGTCATACTTTAAGAAAAATAGTTTCAGTATAAATACCATGATTATGTGATTCAATAATAAAAATAATTACGAATAGACATCACTGGTTAAATATTAACATTGAGCTTCTTATTATATAACTCATAAAGCTATATAAACACACTCATACACACACACACACACACACTTCATTTTATAGTCCAAATTGCACTGCATGTCGCTTAAACTCTATCCCAGAAAATCTACATGAACTTGTATAACAAACTCTCTAATTTTTTTCTCATTTTAAAAGAATTAGACTGACATCTCTAAAGTTCTTCTCATCACTCAGAAGCTATGTTTGCAAATCACAATGATTATATAAGCTGTTTGCAAAATATTTAAAATGCAACACCTATTTAATTCAGTTTATAACCTAAAATTTTAAATACTTGAGTAAAATTTGAAATAGCCTTGTATTTAAATGTATTTTATTATATACCATGTTACTTTCCTTGCAGATTTGATTTGAAGAAAATGTTTATGTTCCTCAGCATGAAAGAACTGTGAAACATATCCACCATCCTGATGTGATCACTTTAGTTCTAGTCCTGACATAAAGCAGCTTTGTAACCTTGAATAAGTCACAGAAATTTTTTTGCCTCAGATTCTTAATTCTTTGAATGAATAATAGACTGTATCCCCTGCCACCTCAGCTGGCTCATGGGTGTATTAAATGAGACAAAACTCTGTAGAGCAGTTCACAAATACAAACGTAGTTACTATTATTACTGCATTATTATAGGTTTTTATATCAGTTTCTATTTTTCTCCATCTTAAGGCGGAGAAAAAGTGATTTTACTCAGGTGCACATGCACACAACCTTAACTAGGTAGTGGGAGAGAAAATGAGGTACTTTTTTTCCCTTTTTATGCTACTGAAGTTCTGCTTTGCTCATTACCCTTCCATTACTTTCCCTTCATTTTCCTCCCATGGAGCAATGGAGATAAGCTCCTGTTGATAGTTCATGAATTTCAATTTACATATACAGGGGCAGGGCATTTTTGATGGAATGTTTCCAGTGTTGGAACTTCCTGCCACTTGTACTTTCAGAGAGCCCGTGTTTAAACCTTCAGGCCAATATGTAAATCTGTTTTTCTTCCTTTAAACGGAAGACTTGTGGGTGTTTCAAAACATATATGCATTAAATAAGTATTTATTCAACATTACAGATATCAGAACTAAGAGATTTTCCCAGGGACAAGTAAAGTGAATGAGACAGCAGGGACTGAGGCTGCATTTCCAAGTGTCTGGCCCTCAAAGAGTGTCCAACAGGCAAAGCATAGTAGAAAGAGATCTCATTGTGAAAAGGAACATCAGCAAGTGCGTAAGAAGAGGCATTCACCTGCAGTCCCCAAAATGCTTATGGCTGTTTTCTCAAAGTGTTGGGGTTTCAATTTGTGTTTACTTTCTTCTTTACACTTTTACATGGTTACAATTATTTCACAATTAGTATGTAATTTTTATATAATTAGAAACTACATAAAGTTATTTTTACAGTGAAAAAATAATAATGCTATTGCAATACAATCCAATAGCCTACAATAAATAGTTGTATTGAGTTTCATAAAACCCATTATACAAACTGTTTAAAGAAAAGTTAAAAGTAAGAAACCATTGTTTGGGTGGTACATATTCTCCAGATAGTGAAATAGAGTATCTTTTTCCCTTTCCTTTAAAGACAACCCTGACTTGAATTTTATTTTCAAAATTCTCTTGCTTTTGTTTACTGTTGAATTATGTATGGATGTATTCCTGACTAGCATATTATTTAGTTTTGCATTTTTAAATTAAATATAAAATGGTTAATTCTCTATATAAGTTTATGTAACTTTCTTTTTTCATTTAATCTTAACTGTGAGACTTGTCCCTCTTGATAACATGTAACAATCCTTGTTCCTTTTCTTTGCTGAGCAGTGTTTCTTTGAAGGACTAGAGTACATTTTACTTAACCATTCTACTGCCAGTAGGCAAAAGGGTGTTTTTCTCTAGTACTAAAAATGCTGCTAAAATAATTATTCTACAGATATTCTCATGCACATGAGCAAGAATCCTTATAATACATATGTGGAGTGAATGTACTGGGTCAGAGGATATGTTCAATTCACATTCGTATTCCCGTTATCAACTATGTTGTTCCTGACTGTGTTGATTTTCACTATTGTATCTTTCCTATAGCATTATATTCTGATTACATTTTTATGATATTTTTCATGATACATTTTTTGGGTATACTCTTTTTCCTTTTCTAAATAATTAGTTCATGTGCATAAGGGATGAGCAGTTGGTCTTTCTTCTTTTCTAATACAAAGCTAAGGATTTAAATGTCCTTAAAACACTGAAGTAGCTACATCCTACAAGTTTGATGTGTAGAATTTTTGTTTTCATTTATTTGTAAATATTTTAGTATTTACAAATGAATTTAAAAATCATATGTGTGTATGTGTACTTATATTTTTTTCTAAAATTGTAAAAGTTTAAAATTTTAATTTTAAAAATTAAAAGAAATTTTAATTAATTTTTATATTTAATTCCAGTAAGAGCAGAGGTCATAATCTACAGTGAATTGGCTCTCAAATTTGTTGAGACTCTCTTGGTACCAATTATTATAAATATTATGTTTCCTTGAGGTGAAAACAAAAGTATTTCCAACAGTTGGATACCAAATTCTATACATTTGATTCAATATGGTTAACTTTTAGCTTTTCTGTATAAGTTATGGTTTATTTCAAACTAAGGTTCAATGTTCATTTGTTTCCCATAGGGATATCCAGTTGCTCACAGAACGATTTTCTTATCCAGGTGAATTGCTTTGAAATCTTTGTCAAAAATCAATATACATGTATACATTTATAGACTCTCTATTATGTTTCATTAATCTGTATTTCCATCCTTTGGTAACAGTATACTCTCTTGATTATGGTAGCTTTTAGTAAGTCTTAAACTCAAGTAGAGTAAATCTTCCAAATTTGTTTTCCTTTCCTATTAAAAAAAAACATTTTCTTTCACTGTTTTAGGTTGTTAGTTGTTTCATAAATATTTTGCAAATCAGTTATCAATTTCTTTTTAAAAACTGAAGGAATTTTCAGTGGAGTAACTTTGAATCTATATGTTGATTTGAGTAGAACTGAAATTCCATAATTTTGAAACTCTTCCTAATCATGACTACGACATGTCTCCATTTATTTAGTCCATCTTACTTTCTCTAAATATTACTGAGTTAGTAGTCTAGAAAACTTGTATGTCTTTTAAAAGAATTTATTCCTTTATGTTTAAAATTTTGGTGTTTACTAAATGTTGAGGTGAGTATATAAAAATTACAATTGAGTTTTAATATTAATCTTGTATCCTATGACCTAGATAATTCATTTCTTAGTTCTTCTTGCTTATTTGTAGATTTCTTCAGATTTTTGTATAAAATAAACATACCATTGGTAAATAGAAAACTATTTTTTCCTTACAGAATTTTATATTTTTATGTTTTCTTTTCCCTATTGCAATGACTGGAACTTCCAGTATAGTATTTAACACACATGATTTGAGCGATCTGAGGAGGGACTCTTGCCTTTGCCCAAACATTGCAACAAAAGTTTGATATTTCACCATTAAGTATAATGAAAGAGATAAATGATTAAATGGTACCTTGCTTGCTTAAAGGAGTTTAGAGCCCTATACAAATGAAGTTGCTATAGTTTTAAGGTATGTTTGAAAACTAGGCATTGAGATTAAAGTTAATACAGTCATAAGTCATATCTCCTAGTAGTATCATTATCAGATCTCCCCAAACCACCATGACAGAGTGGCTTGTTTAAGTTAATATATTTGAGTTCTATATCTGAATATAAATATAGGTATACATAAATTATAGTTTATATTGATATATATATATGTATATTTAAACTTCAGAACACCCTATAGCACTAAATTAGCTTTCTATGCAATATATTTCTCTCCTGAGAATTAACTAACTAAAATTCTTCCAGCCCACACTTCTGGTATAAGACATTCAATTTATAATGAAAATTAGATTAAATGGAAAATAAAATTATATCACAACAGAGGGGAAAGAACCATTTTCTAATATGAGCTGTTCATTTTTTCCCCATTTTATATGTGTGCAAGTATATATTTTATCTATTCAGCATCAAAAACTATGGTTTCTTTTAGAGTTATTTAGTAGATAAAACTCAAACCTTTCTCTCTATCCTGTCAAAAGAGTAGTTTTGTGAATCATCACATTAGAATGTCTAGGATGTTCCTGAAGGAGGTAATTTTTTTTTAAATTTTCAGTATTTTTAAAAATTTTGCTCTTCTAAGATCCCTGTATGCTTTCATTTATCATTCTCTGTTTACTGTTAATAATACTATCATCCTATTTCAAAGTAATTGAACAGATTCTTGCCACTTGAAACAATAGGAATCAGAGGAAGAATAATCAAGAAGTATAAAGGTAAAAAGTATTCCACCTAGTTAATTCATTTTTATATTCATAATAGAAATGCATAATTAGTGTGTGTGTTCATAAGATACATAGATGAGTTTACCTCTATGTGTCTTCTCAATAGAAAGTAAGAATGACAAAAAAATGTATATATAATTTTAAACATCAAAGAAAATGCTTCCAGTTTTATTGATGAGTCCCAGTCACATTGTTTCTGGAGTGTCAAACAAACTTGAAAGACATAAATACCATATGAACAATACACACTCCTAAAATTTAACACCTGTCTCCCATGAATAGGTGATGACATTTTTATGCTTATGTGTTAATGCAATATGTTGCTTTTTGTGCTACTACCATGGAATATCTGGAACGGAAATATGTACACTTTGAACTTGGCTATAGCATGCCTGCTCTGAGGCTTCATATGCATATTTTTCCAATTAGAGTCCTTTCACCTTGCATGCTTTCTGAATTATGAGTGTAACTGCATTGTTTAAATGTGAGTACAATACTAAAAGAAAGGGATTTAGATCAACACAGACATAATAAAGAAGATTTAGCTTTTAGTGTATCTTTTGGGGAATGTCAATAAGATAACTTGTGTAACTTTTTGGTACAAAATGTTTAGAAGTCAGTGGTAAAAGTAGTGAAAGGTGGGGACAAGTACTTCAGATTAATAGTACAGAGTATCACATCTCAAATGAGTTGAGTATAGCCTGAAAAATGTAGAAGGTTGCAAAATATCAACTACTTTGCCCCTCCTCTTCCACTTTCTTTAGGTTTGTACAGCCCAAGAAACAAAAGGATGTGTTTGGATTTAAGTGCCATATTTCAAGACAGAATGGGTAAAGATGGAGCAAAGTTTCAGGATTAGATGAAATCATTTTGAGCCTTTATACACTCTATGATCTTGAGAAACTTTCAGAAAATTGTTAAGCCTCAATTTCACCCATGAAATGAGGATAATAATGAAAACAGCTTTCAGGATACTATGAAGATATATTTGTACAGTGTTTGGTAAACTGATTTTCAATATAATTGTCAACTATATTTATATAGTGCTTACAAAGCCCCTCATACTAAGCACATTACATCATTTATCCATGTGGAAAGTACTATTGCCATCCCCATTTCACAGAAAAGGAAACAGAGGCACAAAGAAATGGAAAGACTTGGCCAAGGTAATGCTAATACCAGAGCAGCCAGGACTTGGCAGAAGCAGTCTTACATTCTTACCCATTTTATTATAGGTGCTCCTCTCAAGTGAATGCAGCCTTGAGATGATAATCATTTCACCATCTTTCACCACACTTTCCTCAGTGTTTCCTTGAGGTCCTTGTGGTCTAACCTCTGGAGGCACTGGTACATCAACTCCTTATTGTTTCTTATTTACTTACATTCTGATTTTGTCTAAAGTTATTCTTGACTGTTAAGGATTTGGGAATCAAGTAAGTGCTGTGAGGCAGGAGTGACATCACTTAGCAGTGATGCCATTTCAATAGGTCAACAAGCTGAATTTTTTAAAAGACAAACACTTAGGTTAGCACACAGCCTCCTAGCGTGCAGTCCCTATGCTGGCAGCTTGTCAAGGTAGGAGGTTGTCATCTTACAGCAACAGTGGAAGAAGACGCATGTTCCTATTTCCATTGCTTGCCTTGCTCCCTCCTTCCTTTTCCTAAATAAAAAGCTATGCTCCTATTTCTCCTTCATAACCTGCCATAATTATGTGACTTCTGGATGGGTCTGGGTCAGGGAAAGGAGGTGGGCTAAATGAAACACTACCTGCTGCAGTGGGCATGAGACACTCCCTGACTTTTACTAAGCACAGTAGTTATACTTTTTACCTCAATTCCTGAAGTTCAACTTCATTATGGTTTGTCAGGCCTTTCTAGCTCTTCACTACATAAAGTTTGTAGGCAACTCAGTATCTTCTACTCCCACATTCCTGCCCCATTTTGGAACAAATCCTCCTAAAATTAAGAACTTTACCCTTGGAGTAAACGTTTTATTTTACCCTGGATCTGGCTAATACTTATTTGATATCTTCTCTGCTTTACTCAATAACAAATGTGTCTCATGTCTGTGAAGCAAATATACTTCCCATATTCCAAGTTCTTAGTTATGTTTCAGCACTGATTTCTTTGATTATATCAATTCACAAATAATCTGTTCCATTGCTGAACTCTTTTTATGATTATATCCATGACATAATTCAAAATTTAATTGTTCCCTAATGATTTGTTCTATATATAAGCATTCAAACCCTTTCTATGCCTTACATAATAATAGATACATCATGGGTTTTCAATAAATATCTTGTTGTTGAAACACTATAACCTAAAAAATTAAACTTGTTTCTCATTAAATGAAAGCAGGGAGTTAGAAAATCGGATTTGCTGAAATGGTGAAAAGAGAAAGAAAAGGAGCAAAAAGCCAGTTGTGCCAAATGTGTCCATGACAGATGTTTGAAGACTGCAAAAGAAGGGACAAAGTCAAGTGAGAGCTCTTTTAACCTAACACCAGAAGTCTTTTCAAGTAGCTGTAAAATGTAACACCATTTTCTCCTTTACTTTGCAAAAGTTTGGAGTGAACTTTGGACACATTCCCCCTCCACCTGGAGAGATGATGGCATTCAAACCTCAACATTTGTTTTGTTTAAATTTTACAAAAGAGAGAAAATCTTTTAAAGTACAATTCACTTGTGATGCCCTACACACTTTAGTAACATATTTTCTTCTACTCATTTCTAACATATTAAAAAAATTAGCTAGTTCCCTGAAATGCAGTCATATTTATGCAGAAAATGATCTATCATTTCACAAGACAGAGAAGTAAAAATATATCATCTCAATGAAAATATATCTTTATTTCTGTAGGCTTCAATTTTTTAGTCACAGTGTCCTCAGATTTGAAATTTTGGTTCCAGTGTTTTCTCTTAGCCTCTGACGTCTCAAATGTCAAAATCAATCTGCCTCAACACATACCTGCTTTAAACTTTCTAGTGTTGTGCTCTATAAATATCATAGTCAAAGCCAAGCTACAAAGATTGAGTCTTGGTTTTTACGTGCTGTATGGCAAATATAAATTTTTTTTCTTGAGCTGATTCTTAAATGCTTTTCTTTTGCTTAGTCCCACCTACATATCTCATATATTCTACTGAAAAGTTGTACTGAGTTTTCAATTTCTGAGGTCTTGGCTCAATGTCAGGTTTAACTCCCTTGCCAATCATTTGCTATTTATGATTACTAGACTTGATTTACTCTAAGGTAAGGCAAGTCTGGATCCATTAGTTTGATTACTATGTGCATGACCTAATGTTGGACAAATCTGTACTTTCTAACACCTTTGTTAACACAATAAAATGTATAAGAATCAAATTATCCTAAAGGCAAATCTTAATATAATGTGCACATGCTACTACTGCTACTGATATTGCTTAGAAAATTTTGGCTATCTCCTAGGACATATCCAGGTGATCGTGAAGGCAAACAATTATAGGCAGCTTCCAACATCTAGCAAGGAAAGTGTTGATTTCTGATGCTTTGTGGAATCATTATTTACATTCCATTCAATACAATTTTTGTCTCCTAGATTACTCCTGTATTATTATCAAAATTAATCTCAGTGTTGGGATTTCTTATTGATGATTTTCATGGAATCATCAATGAAATTTCAAAACAATAAAATTTCAGATTTAGAGAATTTAATATTAGGGGTTTATCTACTCTTGGATGACCTCAAAGATCCATATTAGGAAGTAATTTATAATTTAGCTGAAGCATGGCTTAAATTGCAAGAACTGAAAATATTAGTAATGGTTATCTCCATGATCACTAGCATCCTTAGTCATCATTGCAAAATTACTTTTGTGTTCCTCCTTGTTTTGTATAAATGTCTTGAGAGAAATCAATAACAGATAACAGGTGTCTCAAGAAATCTCATTCGTGCCACAGAATCCATTTGGACAAATTTCAGTGTCTATGCAGAATTTCAGAAAGACCCATTTTGAAATATTTATGAGTTTAGGCAAACTGTTAATTTATGCATTTTGTGGATATGAAGAGGTTTTCATAATAAGCTTCAGGTTACTAACTCTATGGAAAAGTTCATATGTTAGACTCTCTGAAGGTATATGCTGAAATATTAATTTATCTGGAATTTTAGATAATTATAACATTCCTGAGATTAATGCACTTCTGACTACATTATTACATTGTTGTCATTCTTATAGAACATAGCTCTTAAGAAATTGATTAGGGCAGTTGCATCAAATGGTAGAAAATACAAATAAAATACCTGTTATGGGTAGAAGATTTTCCTTATCTAGAATGGAGCTTTCCTTAGACAATATGATTCCCCCAAAAGCAATCAATAGTACCCTGTGAGAAGAATGTTTTAGTTCAAGTCATGGTTTCCCAGTTCCTTCACACCAAACTACAAACTGCAAAACTCTAATGGTGAAGCTTTCACGTGACTTCTAGAGGAGACATTAGGCATAATGAAGAGAGCATGGCTTCTAATCTTTGAGCTGTGAGTTAGAATCCTGACTCCATCACATACTGCTCTGCAGTCTCAAGCAAGCTATTTAACTGCTGTGAAATCCATTTGTCTTATCAGTAAAATGGAGGGGAATAATGCCATTACCAGGATAGATGAGAAAGTATAATTAATAGAACTAATGCATGTAAAACCCTTGACATAGAGTTGACACAAGGTTAGTTCTTTCTAACATTTTAGGTTGCCTAAGTCAGAATTTGACTCCAGAGTGAAAGTTGCTGTTTTTAATCTCTGTATCCACAGCCCTTAGCACAGAGTAGGCAATGCAAATTGTGAAAGTGTTGCTAGAGTCTAGTTGTTTCCATGGTTACTGTTGAGACTACCTGCTGAACATACACATACATTCTCATTCGTAAGGTATTTTAAAATGACATTGTTAACAATGTTAATTATATAATGTATATTTTGTGAAAGATTTTTGTCTCTGGAAAAGACAGAAAATTGTTGAGAAATAAATCTAACCAAAATCTTTCATGCATATTTGAGATCACTGCAAATTATGTTACCTTAAAAAGATATATTTGAGCTACAGAGGCACAAGTTTTTTGAAAAACATGTTAATTGCATGTGTTTTCTGGATTGAGTGTCACAAGGGACAAAGAAAGTGAGCAAAAGAGAAGAAAAAAATTAAATACCTCTATGATTTCACGGAGAGACAAGAGAAACAAATTTAAACATCGCCGGCCGTCTTTGTGTGTCAAGATAATTTTATTTTTATTGCATTCGTCTGATCAAGGTGCTGGGGGCATCAAATGCACAATTAAGATGAGATAATAGTAATAAACAATAGTTAAAACATCATAAAAATCCATATTAAAGATAACAAACACAGGAATAAGGGAGCCTGGGGCAGGGGGGGACATCCTTTTAATTCAAATCTAATAATCCACCAATCTATTTCCTGGCATGAGTGTCTGATAATGTGGGATCCATTTGCCTAGAGTAGAGCTTGGAACTGTAGTTGCATTAATCCTCTCTGTCAGGATTAGGAAACATAGATCTTAATAGGCAGGCACGTGAAGATTCATACTGAACTTAAAATATTCAGACAGCTCTGATTTATCATTGTAACTTGTTATGGTTTAGTAGTGCCACTGGCTGTTGTCATTATCATGCTGTAGTATTTCAAAAGAGCTTTAGTTAACAATGCTGCTATTCCTATGAAGGCAAAAAGTGTCTCTAGCAACTTAGATATTAACAAGGCTGGCAGCAAATTGCTGCATTGTTGTTAAGCAAGATCAATTGTTCAAAGATGTTGCCTTCAGTGATTGTCCAGGAACTGAACTAGAAATGAATGTGTTTGGTTATAAAATCTTCAGAAATATATTGGGTTACAAGGAAAGACATTAGACCCTGAAGCAAAGGGACTAAAATGGAACAAATGAGGTTTTCTAAAAAGTAAGTCAACAGAAATATAAGTTTTGAACCTGTGAGAACATTTTAGATCTGTGAGGTCAGAATGTAAAGAGTACATCATTTTGGTGGGAAAAAAATACATTTTTCTTTTTAGCAATCTCTAAGTGCAATTTATCATTTCTTTTGACTTAATATAGGCAACACATCATAATTGTTAGCAGAGCTGTGACTGTTACCAATAGAAACCATATATATTTTCATATTAGATTACAGTTTGTTGCACATACCTAAATTGTTTGCATTCATTACTACTTAGAAAAGCATGGTAATTATACCTGCACTGTAATGCATTAATAAAGAAACACATATACTACTATAGCACACATTTCAGTTTATAGTATATTGATAATTGCATTTCAACATAATTTTTCCTTTGTAATCAGATGTAATTGATTTTAGGCATTTAAAGATATTATTCTGAGAAAGGTCCAAAACTTTCATCAATGAACTGCCAAAAAGACAATGACACACATTAGGTGAAGAACTCCTCTTTCATTGCTAACAGAAATGTATTCTTCTGAGGCTAAGAAAGTCATGGTCAAACAAAACTTCAAGACGAATAAAATATCACCACCTTTCAGAAACTAAAAAAGAGGAAATGCCGTAATTACAAACAATCCCCTCTTTTACAACTGAAGGAAACTAAGGTAGAAGACATGGTGCCAGATAGCATCTTTTCACATAGCAAATACTTCTGTATCAACATAGCAAAATATGCTGGAACAGTGCCTGTTTTGCAGCCACCTCAAGTTAGACGTAGAGCAGCCCGATGGGGTGGAAAGATCACCTACCATAATTGTGTTCTTACTTTTATCACAAAGTTGCTATTTGACTTTGCTAGTATCTAAACTTTCAGAACTTATTTCTTCAGTTATGTACTGAAGAAACTGGACACTTTAGCTTTTTCAGATCTAAAAATCTACTCCAGGTGTCAATATTCTCTTTATTGTTAAAACAAAGTTTTTGACTCCCACTACAAGCAGTGGGATTTTTTTTTAATAAATTTATTTATTGGCTGCATTGGGTCTTCGTTCCTACGTGGCGGCTTTCTCTACTTTCAGAGAGCGGGGGTTACTCTTTGTTGTGGCATGCAGGCTTCTTATCACGGTGGCTTCTCTTGTTACAGAGCATGGGCTCTAGGCACTCAGACTTCAGTAGTTGTGGCACACGGGCTCAGTAGTTGTGGCTTGCGGGCTCTAGAGCGCAGGCTCAGTAGTTGTTGTGCACGGGCTTAGTTGTCCCGTGGCATGTGGGATCTTCCTGGACCAGGGCTTGAACTCGTGTCCCCTGCATTGACAGGTGGTTTCTTAACCACTGCGCCACCAGGCAGCCCAGCAGTGGGATTTTATTGTATTGATTCTTCTACAATTCAAAATGTTAAGATGACCCACCTTTTCACTATTAGTTAGCATTAATTAAATATTAGCCATAGTCACACGTTTCAAAAATGAGGTAGATGTGTCTTAAGATTTTCCAGCTACTTATTAGCTGCTCATGCAGGTTTCTCCCCAGAATCAGCACGATTTACCTTTAATAATTTTAGTCTTTTATCTAGCACAAATTGGCAGGGCAGTTACTTTGATTACTCGAAAATTTTACATGCTACTTGGGGAAAAAAATATGTTTCTGAATTTATTAATAAGATGCTTTCTCCCTTAAAGGGATTTTTCAGAGAGTAACTTAAAAACATACCTATTTAATCTCAGCATTTCTTCCCCCTGTCTTTCCCTGGCTGGGCAATGGTACACACATATTGAACTTGGAAACTTGATAAATTAGGAAGAACGTTTGGAGCTGTGATCTTTTAATTTTTCAAGAAGACATCTAAGCTCTTGAAAAGTTTTTCATATGCATGTGAAGTTTCCTTATGAAATTTTCTATTAACCTACTTTTCCTGTTAACCTACTTAGCATTTTATAAAGAGAGGCTTGAGGTTTTAGATTTCTCTAAATATATTAATATAATAAATAGTCTGCCTATAGAATCCAAGTTTATTGTGTTATTAAATGAAATATTGAGAATAAAAAGAGATAAAGTTAAGAGGATTTTTATTTTTTTGAAGTACTTTCTAGTTTCTACAGCTAAACCTCTTCCAATTGTTCTTATCAGATGAATTAGGTTGGGTGTGGAGGAGGTGTTGGGGTGGATTTGAGTCATTTTATAGCATAGTGACTGGATGACTTTACCAAGGCATTTCTGCTCCTGTGGCCTTAGTATCTTGGGTAATGTTATTAAAATTAAAGATTTGCCCATAAGCCTAGTAATGAAATAACAAACAAGGACAAGTTTTCTTGAGAGTGACAGGCAGTTGTTTGTAAGTATGCCTTAATTCACAAATTACTTTCACTTCATTAGTTTAATGTTTGCAAAACACTTTGAAGGTGACAGGAATGAAAGGAATTATATAAATGCTAGAAATTTTTAATAGACTCAAATCTCTCAGAGGTTGAGAGCTCACCAACTGTCCATCTTCCTAGTTGAGGACAGGAGAAATGGCCTTCTAGAATTTCTCCAGGGGAGCATAAGCTGACCCTTTCATATTCTGTCATCTGAGCTTGTTAAGAATTTAAGAACCAACTCCCCCTTTCTTTGTATTTTACTAATTACAAGGGAACCTCTTTGAAAAGAAAAGAGAATATGTATAAATAGTAAATAAGATAAATAAATTAGAGGACAGGGTACTTGATAGCACTCTTTCCCTTTCCAGGTAAGACCTGGGGCAAGTCCTTTCTCTCCTCTTTGTCTCAGATAGGACTTCTGGATCAGAAGGAACAGACTGCATGAGGCAGAGAAAGAATCATTCCCTTTGATATGATCTCGCAGTGGCAGTCTTCGTACCTGAGACAGCTAATTAAATAGCAAATGAGTTAATTAGGATTTTGAACATTATCACCTGAACTACTTTTCCTTTCAGTCATTTAAAAAAAAAAAAAAAAAAAAAAAAAAAAAACTGATTATTACTATGATGTAGAATTCCAGCTACTTTTTTGTTAAACTGTGCAAGTGAGCAGATTCATACTAGGATCATTAGTTGATTTTCAACATGATCAAAATCCAGAGAAGCAATCTTAGAAGACTGAAGATATCACTATGATTCTAAAAGTAAAATGAATACTTATGTTTTAAAATGGCCTGTTTTAACTCTACTTCAGGAGAGTCATATAGAATATTAAAAATTAGTCATTTCAATCAAAAAATCTTAACTGGGAAGTAGCGAATTTGAAAACACATTTTTGATTTATAATCCTCCCACATAAAATTTATATATTTTGAAGTAACCAAGTCTAGGTCATATTTTCAAAACACTCATAAAGGAAATTTACATATGCATATTTCTTGATCTTTATTCATAAAAATGAAACAGGAATGGAAAAAAATCTTTGATGATGTCTATTATATACTTGGAGCCTCTTTATGAGCTGCTGGAAATCATCCTTTTTTTTTTTTAAATAGGATGGGACATATTGTCAAAAGGGAATGATTATTACTCAAGTAAAATATGCTCCGTAGGTGACACAAGCACTGTATTTACTTTTCAAAGTTTGCAGTGGGGAGGGGACTTCAGCATTCTATTATACTAAACAAAACAAAAACAAAACAACAACAAAAAACAAATTAGAGGAAAAACCTAAAACCCTCAGTTTATGTTCCAAAATTCAGAGAAATATTTCACTCCACAATAGCCACATCCCTCAGAAATAAAAGTTGTTCTTTGGAAATAAAACAATTCTGAAAATTTAAATATAGGCAAAATTTTAATTTATTATTTAATTAAGGCCTATCAATAGAAACCCCAATTTCTTTGCAATAAATTTGTGCATGCACATGGCTAAAAGCACTTGGGCATTAGGTGAGTTTAGAGAATAGGTCCAGAGTAGAACTAAAGGTTTAATTTAAATTTGCTTGCCATATTTAATAGCGAACTCAAAGAGACGGAACATTTGCTAATGAATAAAAGTGGTTTCCTATCCTTCAAAAGTCATTTTCCTCTGACCAAAAACTGGGCTATTTGTTTTTTTAAATAAGAATTGTAAAGTGTCAAGAATCTTGGCTGTTAAGAATGTGGGATCCTGAAATGAGAATATGGCAGATGATGAACTGTGGAGCCACAACTGACTAGTTAAAGACTGTGGTGAAAATTACCTACCATGGTGTACCTCAGTGTCCTCATCTGTAAAACAAGAATAACATAATACCCTCTATGCCCAGT
Source organism: Neophocaena asiaeorientalis asiaeorientalis (assembly GCF_003031525.2). Lineage (NCBI taxonomy): Eukaryota > Metazoa > Chordata > Mammalia > Artiodactyla > Phocoenidae > Neophocaena > Neophocaena asiaeorientalis. The sequence goes on along the minus strand of NW_020173940.1, from coordinate 1,933,361 downwards.
ACAGAGTGAACAGTTAATAAATGTTAGTCACTACTATTTGCAGGAGAGCCAGTAGAGTGTATTGAATAAGAAGAGCATGGAGCCTGGAGCCAGACTGCGCAGCACAGGTGGGAACCCCAGCTCTAACACTTACTAACCATGTGATCTTGGGCAAGTTATTAAAATCTTACTAGCTGTAAAAAGGAGTAATACCACTTGCTTTTGTATTGTTGTTAAGCATTAAATATGTTAATGTATTTAATTCATTTTTAAAAGAACCTAGTGTTTGTGAAGCACTACAAGTGTTAACTAGTAAAACTCTAAATAGCATTAACCTGTATAATACGGGCAATTATATGAGGTTTTGACGGTGTCTAGGTATCAGTCTTGTATAAGTGTTTGGATTCATTCACTAAGTTAGGGAAAACTGGAAGACTCCAGGTTTGAGGAGAAATTAATCAGTTTGATTACATATGTGCTGAGTCTAGTTCCCTTTGAGACATCCGAGTGCAATGTTGAGGAAGCATTTAGATATATAGGTTGGGAGCTTAGACAAGTGGCCTGAACTAAATTTAGACAAAATGGTGGTGGTGGTGGTATGAAGGTGGTCACTGGGATACAGAGAAAAAACTGAAGCCACAGTCATGGATGACAGTCTACACTAGAAAGCCTGTAGTTGGGGAGGCTAAGGGAGAGAAAAAAAAATGAGATTTTTAATTAAAACTCAAAATATGGTTACTTTACAAAATCCTTTTGAATTCTCTGAGCAAACACAGAGCCCAGGTATCATTATAGATTCTAACGGCCCATGGAGAGTGGATCCCAGGAGAAGTGGGATTAGTTACAGATATGGATGCAGTCATAGGGAATAGAGCTTCTTGCTGTCTCCTTCACTAATGGGGCATTGGGCAAATGGTTATCAGCTCATTGGTTTAGAGCCACTGCAGGTAGTTCTTGAAACTGTGTGGGCATGGACTATAATAGATCAGGGACTTAGAAAAGGTAAGGACTGGTGTGGTTCATGTAGTGAGATAGAGACATACAAAATTGTACTAGACAGCCAAATCAGGAATGGGAGTTTCCACAAATCAGAAATTGCTTGTTTGGGGTTCATGAACACATGCCTTTTGTGTATTCTCTGGATTCTATTCATACTCTGGGTATATGACATTTGCTCAACGTTTGACCGAATTCTTCCCAGTTATGCTTCTATTAGTTTATGTTTCAGAACAGTTTTTCCCTCTGTTTTCCTGCCTATCAAAATTCCATTGTTCTATCCTCCTGTTTTTAATGCAATGCAAATTCCTTTGAGGATTTATTTTCTTATAACAAACATTCATGACAATAGAAATTGGAAAATAAAACTATTTCCCCAATAAACATCTCCCTTCAATATACTTTTAATCTTATATGACCTAGATGCACAGAAAAGATACATGGTAGAAATTTAGATTAGATTGAGAGATAGATGATAGATTTCTGACAATTCAGTCACATGTTATTCAATTTGAAGCTAAATAGCCTGCATGAAAAGAACTAGGGGAGGCAAGTTTCAGGGGCTGTGAAGGTGAATGGCTACTGACCTAGCGAAAAAATATTGGTAATAAAAGATAGCGGGACTAAGGAAAACAAAGGAAGTTTATTTTTCCCTTTTCTCTCCCTCTCCTTACCCTGTAGCAGTCCACAAGATATGCCTCAAAGTCAGTATAGCTTCACATACCTCCCTGTACACACATACCCACAAGCATAGCATAAAAGCTTACCATTTGCCATTGAAAATGCTGACAACTGTTAGCATTATCTGTAATCTGAATAAATTGCTTTATGTCAGGGAACTGGGTTTTTAACTTTAAGGTTAAGGTGTCCTAACTCAAGAAAAAAACAAAAACATAATGGAGAATTCCTAAATCTCATTTATTTTTTGAATGACACTTATAATCTTAATTCTTCATCTTTGTCCTGTATCCCCTTGTATGATGCCAACTAAACTTGCAGTGATAGCAGCCAGCCTTAGACATTTTTTGCTGGCTGCTTGTGGCTGAGCTGAAAACTGGCTTCACCAAAGTCTGAATGCTTAGTGAAAGTTAGATGAACAATGACATCATCTATTTTTGCTGGTTAATTAGCAATGGCTGGGGCCATTTTAAGTGTTAGCCTTTACTTTCTCCAGAATTGAAAAACTGGAATCAGGAATACAAGCCTGCTGGTGCCCTTTCCTGGCTGCCTATCAGAGAGAAGATACTGGATTCTCGATGATTATGGAAAGGTTATAATTAAAGGTGAATCATTTTAGAGACACTGGTAATTTACAGAGACTACTAAAATTTGAAAACTTACTTTGATTGATGTATATATTTCTTTGTAGCAAGTAGCTTTGAGTTGAATGTAATAAATGTCCTATTACTTAAATAATTGTTGTGACTCTTACTCTTGCATAAGGGATAGCATAAAAGCGGAAGTAGAACTACATAATCTGAAGAAAAGGGTGTTTATAAATGTATAGATACTGTATTGATGCATTGTCAGGAGGATTCCAGAAGATAGTATATGTAAGGCATCATGCCTGATGTGAAAAGAGACTTTATATACAATGATTGTTGGTGGTGGTGTGAACAAATTATGACATGCATGTTAGTCCTGAGGAAAGAACCCTAATAATTTTGAACGCATGATTCTTATTTGTTTATACACTTTAGTTCATTCTTTTTCCTCTCCCCTCTAACATGTTCCCCACCACCACCCCACACTCTCACCTAATGCTTGCATTTTCATCTTGTTCTTCTCTGTATGTTGACCATAGCAGAACTCTGGTTCTGATAGTAGAACCAGAAGTCTTAAGAGGTCCTTTTTTGTTGTTTTCTTCCACACTTAGGCAACTTGAGGCACTCCACTTGTATCCTCCTATCTATCTTTTTTTTAGTTTCTTTATTCATTTCTGAGTAGAGGGCAGAGCTGGGAACCATGACCCTCACATTCATATTAACATTATAAGCAGGAATAATGAGGACAGGCAAGACAAAGCAGAATGAGGCACAGGATTGAATTTCAATTCACTGTATTATAGACTTTTTGCATATTGTCATTTTTGTAAGACAGATGTACTAGGGAGTTATGACTAGGTAGTGGGTAGGCCATACTTCTGAAAAAAATTATTTAAAAGGATTCTAAAAATTCCATGTTTTCTCAGTGGAAAGCCTTTTTCTTACCTCCCTCCTTTCCTTTTCCCCCCATTGTCTTCCTTCTCTTTATTTTTTTTTAACATCTTTATTGGCGTATAATGGCTTTACAATGTTGTGTTAGTTGCTGCTGTATAAAAAAGTGAATCAGCTATATGTATACCTATATCCCCATATCTCCTCCCTCCTTCTCTTTAATGAGCTACCATTAATCACTTCTATAGATTCCCTTGTAGTTTCTCTGCAATTACCAGTTTATATCATATACTGCATCCTATTTCTACCTTGTTGAACTCATCATTTGACCCTTCAGTCTTAAATATTATACTTTCCTATTTCTTACACTTGCAACTCATTATTTCTACAGACCTCCCCTTGTACATACAGGTTGAAGTCATGACTTTACATGAAATCTTTCCATTTTTTGCCCAATCTGCATCTCAGGTGTGGTCATGTAACCCCATACAATGAGTGTTTCTAACTCTTCCTTATTTTGAACTTATTTGTTTTCCTGGAACTAGTCACAAATACTTAGGTTCCAATTGCAAGGCAACCTCAGATAGCCAACTGCATATCATCCAGGCTTCCATATTGTAATTATCTGTGTTCAAGTCTACTTAAACTTAAGTTGTAAACTCCTGGATATAAGGCACTGTGTTTTATTGGTATTTTTCTCCCCAGTGGTTTGCACTGGGCTGAACTCTTATTAAGCACTGAATGAAAACACTGAATTAAATGATGAATGGGAAATTTCCAAAGTTGTGAGAGGAGGACTAGAAATGGGATATTAACATTCTTCGACATGAAAATAAAGGTACGTTAAATGCTCAGGCAGAGCCAGAACAAACAACTATAATGAATCTTAACTGTTCTAATATGTCTAGACCAACACTGAAACGTTAGAAAAGAAAAATAACAACATTCAGATGCACTGTGTATAGAAAAGCTGGTATTTGTCTATTTCAACAGGATGGCTTAAATGAAAGAAAACTTTCTGACTCCATCAATACTGCAGATGAGCCTTTCTTACACTTATGAGTAAGTAAGCCCATTTATTTTATCAGTATTTGTTTTATTGCTAATAAGAGGCTTTTTGCACCTACACAGGAGGATGACAATAGCAAAGGAAGCAATCACTGGGAAGAATACAGACTATACATAATACTACCATTTTTACCATGCATTAGGGTAATTGCAATAAACTGTTATTGCCCTCAAAATCAAATCTTTGTCCCAGTGTTCCAGAAGGAAGAGCAAATTCATCAGTTTCTGCTTTGTAATGAAAGGCAATCATTAGCAATTTGGTTAGACCACTTAAACTTATTTAATAGTCAGAAATGTTAAAGTCCTTTGGAGATTTTCTAGTTAATAGAATTAACCTATAGTGTAATTAGACATGTCTGAATTAAAGTCCTTTTTCAATGATAATACCTGCAATAGAAGTAGTCTCCAGGGATAAAGATATCAGTATTCACATTAGTGGTAAATTCGCTATCAGAATCACATCTACTCTTTTGGTCTTTCATCCCTGAAGGATTCTACAGCAGGGTAGATTCACAGGTTTGCCCTTTCTCATCAATTATTTTACTTTTTTTATTTCAAGGAATACTGACTTTCATCATAATTTCCTAATCTGAAATTTAATGACAAAATGATTTGCCTTGTCTTTTACCTGCTCCAATTAGGAAATGCAAGGATGGTACAAATATAGTACAATCTTTCCAACTAGCTTGAAATTGGCAAGGACATTTTTAAGAAATCAATCAAATCACTATAGCCAAATTCATACTGGAGTTTCTGATGATGATCTAAATACCTGTGCCCACACTTCATCTCTTTTAGGCAATCTTCCCAAATTAATTCCAATAGAACAGATGACTCCAGGATACCCAGTAATGTTTCAACATCACAATGTTTATAAAGAAATAAGAACTAACGTGTACTCATTTACCTGTTTCTAATAGCTACACAATACAAATATATACACATATATTTCCATGTCTTTTTTTAACTAACTTTTATATTAATTTATAGGTTTCCCAAGAATAAGTTCCTTATGGTCTCACTTCCTCAAAATTCCTCTCTGTATTATGTGGCACGCTTTGTGCAGGATGAGTACCATATCAGCTGATGATACTGAACCTCTTTTATTTGCCATTGTAGGCAGCATAAGCCATATATTTTCTTCTTTGGAAGGCTTTCAAACATGTTTCTGCACCTATTTGGCCTCAGAGAGCCCTATATGGCTTAAATTCCTTGTTTTATTTAGTACAGTAACAGACTGTAAGTTGAAGTTTAAAAGTTGAGGTTTACATTATGTCACAAAATAGTTATATTATTAACTAAATTCTCGGTCAGTCAGGACATACATGACTTCTAGGAATTATAAACAAACTCACAAACAAAGACTATACATTACCTATAGCTTTCTGTGATGTAGAATGGTAGTGTTATCTACTCTCCCTCTTAAGAATCTTTGTGTTCAAATAAGATATGATATCACCCTTTTCTGGACTTCTGGGTTTCTTTGGTTATATGATATTCCTTGTCTGTTTTATGTCATATTTATATCATGCTTAGATATATGTTATATTCTACAGCAAATTTATAATCCCACACAGGAACATTGTCATTCATATTTTGGACTTTTGTAATGATAAATTTATTATTTGAGCTTCACAGTTTCTGTTGTGAAGATCAAGTAAAATAAATTATGTGAAGATGTGAACCATAACTAGTTGTAAAATTACAAGTTTGCCCATGTACTGAATGCATGTTGACTATATAAGTAATACTTGCTTTTCTTCATTCAAAAGTGGCTTCATAAAAAGAAAGATAATTAATATGTATTCAGTTTTAGAATGTGCCAAAAGTTGTATATTATCTTATCAAGCTGATCAAGTATCTCCATTTCCTGATGAAGAAGTTTCAAGAGATTAGGTAAATGATCAAGTCTACAGTATAGATATCTGTACTCTATTCATTCCCTGATGTTCTGAAGTCGACACTCATGATCTTTCTTCTGTTGTGCATTACCTATGTGTTATGATTAATATGTAAGTGAACTGACACATGACTCTTACTTTTTAATATAAAGCACTATATATATAAATTACTTTCTCTATGAAACCAAAGGAAGTCTAAATAACGTTATGTTCTCATACTTTAGTTAGGGTACATGAGTTTACATAGAAGAGTATAAGATTATACAACCAACCTTCAGCCAGAGAGTCCCTTAAGAATTAGTTTCTGGTCTAATTATTTACATGGTATTATTGTAAAGGTTTATGGCCCTCATCTATAGAAACGTGTCTCCAGCTTATAGGCCAATGACTGAAATTTCATAATGATGAAATTGTGTCTTTGTTACTATGTCTAGTATACTATTTGGCACATAGAATGTACTCAATAAGAGAACACTCATTGAATGAGCAAATGAGGGAACCATGTGAGGTAACAAAGACAGCAGTATATAGTGGGAAGTGAACCATGACTAGTGGCTGGGTAACTTGGCTAGTGGATCTGGATCATTTACTAACCACTTGATTAACTGTCAAAGTCATATAATTTTTGAGCTTCCATTTTCTTACATTTAAAGTCTTATATCTCTAATACATCTTATATATCTAATATCCAACTCTCCAGATTGCTCAGGAAGTTACTAATGTCCTTAGTTCCTTTAATCATGAAACTTAAGCTGACACATAATGGACTTCACAATCTCTGATCAATAATATAGCCTATTGTCTGTACCCCAATTTCCAAGTTCTAACACATCCTGGGACATTCTCTCATCATCTGTCTCATCCATCCTTAGCCTGTGATACTAACAAAGCCCCATTTAATGATATGAAAATGAACAGAAATAAAAGCTAAGGGAAATATCAATGGTTACGGTATTAGAATACTTTAGGTTATTTTACAGTAACTAATGACTTCTCCCAAATCACATTACCTTAAAAATAAGACAAAAATAAAGAACCTTAAAGGGACTGAGATTTTTACCCTTTTTGTGAGCTAACCAAATAGCCTACAACAGTTTCAGATATGCTGGCAGAAGACACAAGATTCCTGGGTTACAGGCAAAATATTTTATTTACTCAAAGCACAGAGCTATATTTGTATCTGTTACCTTTTCCCTGCAAGTCCCAAGAAGATGATGGCAAGTGTCTCAGGTATACTCAGCACACACAATGGGTCTATGCCAAATGAGGAAACCTGAGCTTAGAAAAACCCCAATATTATAAAAGCAGTTGCAAACAAACCTGTCCCATTTCTCCAGAGAGGGACATTATCTTTATTTTCCTCATCAGTAAACAAATTTTCCTTCTGCCCTAGAGAAAGCCACTACTTACATTATCCTGGAGTTTTTTTCTACACAAATATCTTGGAAAGGATAGTCTAGGACAAAACAGTCACAAGACAGACAAGTAGAAACTCCATGGAGAATTGCTCCCCAATAATACATTTCTCACTGAAGCTACATGTCTATATTGGGTTGAAAAGGTTCTCTGTCTAGTGTAGTCAGAGACAAAGACTGACAGAGTTCCATCTAGTTATTTGCTTTTTAGAGTATCATTCAAGAAGAAGAGAACACAGCAAATGCTGACACTTTAAATTTCTACTTGGAATGGACACATGCCATTTCAACCTGTATTTTGTTGGCAAAAGCAAATTGCTTCTGCACAAATATTTTTCTATGATTTACTGAAGAAGTTGAGAGCCAGGAATACTACATGTTTAGCACTAGTATTGTAAACAGCTGAATTCCAAACCGATGAATGACAGTACCCAAATTATGCTAACAAGTTAGTTTTGCCTGAAGAAGATCTCAAACAGCTGCAGTGATCTGCCTTCAGTTTCTATGAATTATTTGGACAATTATTTTCTTACATGAATAAACTTGTAAGAAAAATCTCATACATTAGATACAAAATTAACAATACCTCTCTAGGCACCAAGTATGGGCTAATTTATGTGCTGCATGCTAAGGGTCAAACAGCGGTTAAGGCAACATGAGGCCTGGTTAAGGCAACACCATTGTGTGAGGGACAAAAAACAGACAGAAAAACAAACAAAATAATTATAACTTATAGGAAGTGTCAAGAAGAAAAAAGAGTATACAGAGTTAAGAAGGCTAGGGTCATCAGATAATTTCTATGCAAATTTTGATGGAAAATATAAAAAATAATGGCTCTGAATTGAAATAAAGCTAGACTTGTTATAAACACTAACCAGTGATCTGTGTGACAACATGTATCCTAAAAAGTTCAAAAAATTTGGGCAGGGTTTCCCTGGTGGCGCAGTGGTTGAGAGTCCGCCTGCCGATGCAGGGGACACGGTTTCGTGCCCCGGTCTGGGAAGATCCCACATGCCGCGGAGCGGCTGGGCCCGTGAGCCATGGCCGCTGAGCCTGCGCGCCTGGAGCCTGTGCTCCGCAACGGGAGAGGCCACAACAGTGAGAGGCCTGCGTAACGCAAAAAAAAAAAAAAAATTTGGGCAATTTGTCCAAAGAAACATGTAGTAGGACTAAGTATAAAAATCCTTGCTCTTTGGTACAACCACTTATGTCCAAAATCAGAGCAATACGACTTAACAGCAGCACATGTGAAAATGACCTTGGAAATTCAATTGACTAAGAGATCAATATGTGTTAAAATAGAATATCAAAACTTTGACTCAATAATAACATAGATATATAGTGTCAAGAAGAAAAATAAAAGAATAATTCCACTATGTTCTATAAGTTACATTTCATTCAGTTCTAAGAAGAAATTAGTTTTGTGAAAAACTCGAATTCATACAGAAGAATGTTAATAGGCTAAGGATGTTTGTGGTTACAATCAAAACTATACCAAACCCAGGGGATGTTTAGAAATGCGTGAGGGCTATTTTGTAGTTGTCACAATGAGTTATAAATGCTACTTGGAATTTAAAAAGGGGCAAGAATGCTACGTATCTGACATTACATTGGTGAATTCCACACAATTAAGAACTATCCCTCCCGAAATTTCAATAGTGTCCCCTTTGAGAAATCTACGTCTCTATCTACTGATCTACCTACCTATCATCTAAAATGATATTTAGCTCTTGTGGAAAGACTGGAGAACATTAACTTGGGAAAGGGAGTAATTGCCATCTTATATAGAGGCCAGTCAAGTAGAAGACTTCTGTGTAGCAGAAGATTGAAAAAAGGTTAATAGAAAGAAGTCACTGGGAGGGAAGGGGAAAAGCAGATTTTAACTCAATATAAGGAAGAAATCTTTAAGGTTTATAATCAGAGACAGAATGTGGGAAAATGGTCATTTCTGAGTCATTGGTTTCCTTTTTTTTTTTTAAAACATCTTTATTGGATTGCTTTACAATAAATGCTTTACAATGGTGTGTTAGTTTCTGCTGTATAACAAAGTGAATCAGCTATACATATACATATATCCCCATATCTCTTCCCTCTTGCATCTCCTTCCCACCTTCCCTATCCCACCCCTCTAGGTGGTCACAAAGCACCGAGTTGACCTCCCTGTGCTATGAGACTTCTTCCCACTAGCTATCTGTTTACATTTGGTAGTGTATATATGTCTATGTCACTCTCTCACTTCGTCCCATCTTACCCATTCCACTCCCTGTGTCCTAAAGTCCATTGTCTACATCTGCATCTTTATTCCTGTCCTGCCCCTAGGATTTTTAGAACCATATATATTTTTTTAGATTCCATATATATGTGTCAGCAAACGGTATTTTTCTTTTTCTGACTTACTTCACTCTGTATGACAGACTCTAGAGAGATCCATTTAACTACAAATAACTCAATTTTTTTTCTTTTTATGGCTGAGTAATATTCCATTGTATATATGTGCCATATCTTTTTATCAATTCATCTGTTGATGGACACTTAGGTTACTTCCATATCATGGCTATTGTAAATAGAACTGCAATGAACATTGTAGTATATGACTATTTTTGAATTATGTTTTACTCAGGGTATATGCCCAGTAATGGGATTTCTGGATTGTATGGTAGTTCTATTTTTAGTTTTATAAGGACCCTCCATACTGTTCTCCATAGTGGCTGTATCAAGTTACATTCCCACCAAGAGTGCACGAGGGTTCCATTTTCTACACACCCTCTCCAGTGTTTACTGTTTCTAGATTTTTTGATGATGGCCATTCTGACTGGTGTGAGGTGACACCTCATTGTAGTTTTGATTTGCATTTCTCTAATGATTAGTGATGTTGAGCAACCTTTCATGTGTGTGCTGGCAATCTGTATATCTTCTTTGGAGAAATATCTATTTAGGTCTTTCACCCATTTTTGGATTGGGTTGTTTTTTTTTTTTATATTGAGCTGCATGAGATGCTTGTATATTTTAGAGATTAATCCTTTATCATTTGCTTCATTTGCAAATATTTTCTCCCATTCTGAGGGTCGTCTTTTCATCTTCTTTATGGTTTCCTTGCTGTGCAAAAGCTTATAAGTTTCATTAGGTCTCATATGTTTATTTTTGTTTTTATTTCCATTTCTCTAGGAGGTGGGTCAAAAAGGATATTGATGAGATTTACATCATGGAGTGTTCTGCCTATGTTTTCCTCTAAGAGTTTTATAATGTCTGGCAATCCACTTAGGCCTTTAATCCATTTTGAGTTTATTTTTGTGTATGGTGCTAGGGAGGGTTCTAATTTTATTCTTTTATATGTAGTTGTCCAGTTTTCCCAGCACCACTTATTGAAGAGGCTGTCTTTTCTCCATTGTATATTCTTGCCTCCTTTATCAAAGATAAGATGACCATATGTGCATGGTTTTATCTCTGGGCTTTCTATCGCATTCCATTGATCTATATTTCTGGTTTTGTGCCAGTACCATACTCTTTTGATTACTGTAGCTTTGTAGTTTTGTCTGAAGTCCAGGAGCCTGATTCCTCCAGCTCCATTTTTCGTTCTCAATTTTGCTTTGGCTGTTCAGGGTGTTTTGTGCTTCCATACAAATTGTGAAATTTTTTGTTCTAGTTTTGTGAAAAATGCCATTGGCAGTTTGATAGGGATTGCATTGAATCTGTAGATTGCTTTGGGTAGTATAGTCATTTTCACAATGTTGATTCTTCCAATACAAGAACATGGTATATCTCTCTATCTCTTTGTATCATCTTTAATTTCTTTCATCAGTGTCTTACAGTTTCTGCATACAGGTCTTTTGTCTCCTTAGGTAGGTTTATTCCTAGGTATTTTTTTCTTTTTTTTGCAATGGTAAATGGGAGTATTTCCTTAATTACTCTTTCATATTTTTCATCATTAGTGTAGAGCAATGCAAGAGATTTCTGTGCATTAATTTTGTATCCTGCTACTTTACCAAATTCATTGATTAGCTCTAGTCGTTTTCTGGTAGCATCTTTAGGATTCTCTATGTATAGTATCATGTCATCTGCAAACAGTGACAGCTTAACTTCTTCTTTTCTGATTTGGATTCCTTTTATTTCTTTTTCTTCTCTGATTGCTGTGACTAAAACTTCCAAAACTATGCTGAATAATAGTGGTAAGAGTAGACAACCTTGTCTTGTTCCTGATCTTAGAGGAAATGGTTTCAGTTTTTCACCATTAAGAATGATATTGGTTGTGGGTTTTTTATATATGGCCTTTATTATGTTGAGGTAAGTTTCCTCTATGCCTACTTTCTGGAGGGTTTTTATCATAAATAGGTGTTGAATTTTGCCCAAAGATTTTTCTGCATCTATTGAGATTATCATATAGTTTTTCCCCTTCAATTTGTTAATATGATGTATCACATTGATTGATTTGCATATATTGAAGAATCCTTGCATTCCAGGGATAAACCCCACTTGATCATGGTGTGTGATCCTTTTAATGTGCTGTTGGATTCTGTTTGCTAGTATTTTATGGGGGAGTTTTGCAACTATGTTCATCAGTGATATTAGTCTGTAGTTTTCTTTCTATGTGACATCTTTGTCTGGTTTTGGTATCAGGGTGATGGTGGCCTTGTAGAATGAGTTTGCAAGTGCTCCTCTCTCTGCTGTAGTTTGGTAGAGTTTGAGAAGGATAGGTGTTAGCTCTTCTCTAAATGTTTGATAAAATTTGCATGTGAAGACATCTAGTCCTGGGCTTTTGTTTGTTGGAAGATTTTTAATCACAGTCTGAATTTCAGTGCTTGTGATTGGTCTGTTTATATTTTCTATTTCTTCCTGGTTCAGTCTCAGAAGGTTGTGCTTTTCTAAGAATTTGTCCATTTCTTCCAGGTTTGCATTTTATTGGCATATAGTTGCTTGTAGCAATCTCTCATAATCCTTTGTATTTTTGCATTGTCAGTTGTTACTTGTCCTTTTTCCTTTCTAATTCTATTGATTTGCGTCTTCTCTGTTTCTTTTCTTGATGAGTCTTGCTAGTGGTTTATCAATATTTTTTAGCTTCTGAGAGAACCAGCTTTTAGTTTTATGGATCTTTGCTATTGTTTCCTTCATTTCTTTTTCATTTATGTTTGTTCTGATTTTATGATTTCTTTCCTTCTGCTAACTTTGAGGTTTTTTGTTCTTCTATCTCTAATTGCTTTAGGTGTAAGTTCAGCTTGTTTGAGATGCTTCTTGTTTCTTGAGGTAGGATTGTATTGCTATAAACTTCCCTCTTAGAGCAGCTTTTGCTTCATCTCATAGGTTTTGGGTCATTTTGTTTGCATTTTCAATTTTTTCTAGGTATTTTTTCATTTCCTCTTTGATTTCCTCAGTGATCTCTTCGTTATTTAGTAGTGTATTTTTAGCCTCCATGTGTTTGTATTTTTTAACAGATTTTTCCCTGTAATTGATATCTAGTCTCATAGCTTTGTGGTCAGAAAAGATACTTGATCCAATTTCAATTTTCTGAAATTTATCAAGGCTTGACTTGTGACCCAAGATATGATGTATCCTTGAATGTTCCATGAGCACTTGAGAAGAAAGTGTATTCTGTTGTTTTTGGATGGAATGTCCTATAAATATAAATTAAGTCCATCTTGTTTAAAGTGTCATTTAAAGTTTGTGTTTCCTTATTTTCACTTTGGATGAACTGTACATTGGTGAAAGTGGGGTGTTAATGTCCCCTACTATGATTGTGTTACTGTCAATTTCCCATTTTATGGCTGTTAGCATATGCCTTATGTATTCAGGTGCTCCTATGTTGGGTGCATAAATATTTACAATTGTTATATCTTCTTTTTGGATTGATTCCTTGATCATTATGTAGTGTCCTTCTTTGTCTCTTGTAAGAGTCTTTGTTTTAAAGTCTATTTTGTCTGATATGAGAACTGCTACTTCAGTTTTCTTTTGATTTCCATTTGCCTGGAATATCTTTCCATCCCCTCACTTTCAGTCTGTATGTGTCCCTAGGCCTGAAGTGGGTCTCTTGTAGACAGCATATATATGGGTCTTGTTTTTGTATCCATTCAGCCAGTCTGTGTCTTTTGGTTGGAGCATTTAATCCATTTACATTTAAGGTCGTTATCAATATGTGCCTTCCTATTACTATTTTCTTAATTATTTTGTGTTTGTTACTGTAGGTCTTTTCCTTCTCTTGTGGTTCCTGCCTACAGGAGTTCCTTTAGTATTTGTTGTAAAGCTGGTTTGATGGTGCTGAACTGTCTTACATTTTGCTTTTCTGTAAAGGTTTTTAATTTCTCCATTGAAGCTGAATGAGATCCTTGCTGGATAGAGTGATCTTGCTTGTTGGTTTCTCCCTTTCATCACTTTAAATATGTCCTGCCACTCCTTTCTGGCTTGCAGAATTTCTGCTGAAGGATCAGCTGTTAACCTTATGGGAATTCCCATGTATGTTATTTGTTGCTTTCCCCTTGCTGCTTTTAATGGGTTTTTATTGTATTTAATTTTTGATAGTTTGATTAATATGTGTTTTTGCGTTTCTCCTTGGATTTATCCTGTATGGGACTCTGTGCTTCCTGGACTTGACTATTTCCTTTCCCATATTAGGGAAGTTTTCAACTATAATCGCTTGAAACATTTTCTCAGACCCTTTGCTTTTCTCTTCTTATTCTAGGACCCCTATATTTCAAATGTTGGTGTGTTTAATATTGTCCCAGAGGTCTCTGAGACTGTCCTCAGTTCTTTTCTATCTTGTTTTTTATTCCTCTCTTTCTTAGTTCCACTATTTCATCTTCCACATCACTTAACCATTATTCTGCCTCTGTTATTCTGCCATTGTTTCCTTCTAGAGAATTTTAAATTTCATTTATTGTGTTGTTCATCATTCTTTGTTTGCTCTTTATTTTTTCTAGGTAGGTTCTTGTTGAAAGTTTCTTGTATTTTCTCCATTCTATTTCCAAGATTTTGGATCATCTCCTCTTTACTATCACTACTCTGAATTCTTTTCCAGGTAGACTGCCTATCTACTTTTCATTTGTTTGGTCTTGTACATTTTTACTTTGCTCCTTCAGCTGCTGTGTATCTCTGTCTTCTCATGTTGTTTAACTTAACTGTGTTTGGGGTCTCCTTTTCGCAGGCTGCAGGTTCGTAGTTCTCGTTGTTTTTGGTGTCTGCCCCCAGTGGGTATGGTTGGTTCAGTGGGTTGTGTAGGCTTCCTGTTGGAGGGGACTGGTGCCTGTGTTCTGGTAGATAAGGCTGGATTTTTTCTTTCTGGTGGGCAGGACTGTGTCCGTTGGTGTATTGGGGATGTCTGTGATCTTATTATGATTTAGGCAGCCTCTATACTAATGGGTGGGGTTGTGTTTCTGTCTTGCTAGTTGTTTGGCATAGGGTGCCCAGCACTGTAGCTTGTTCATCGTTGAGTGGAGCTGGGTCTTAATGTTGAGATGGAGATCTCTCGGACAGCTTTTGCCATTTGATATTATGTGGAGTAGGAGGTCTCTGGTAGATAAATGTCCTGAACTCAGCTCCCCCACCTCAGGGGCACGGGCCTGACACCCGGCCGTAGCACCAAGACCCTGTCAGCCACATTGGCATGTACTTGGGAGTTTCTTGCCTTTTGTGATGTCTTCTGTCAGTGTTCAGTAGGTTTTCTGTAGGAGTATTTCCACATGTAGATGTATTTCTGATGTATTTGTGGGGAGGAAGGTGATCTTCACATCTTACTCCTCTGCCATCTTGAAGGTCTCCCATTGGCTTTCTTTTGACGATAACCATTTTAGCAAGTTTCAACTTATCTTTCACTTACTTTGCACAAATTTGAAGAATTTGACTTCATCCAAAGATCCAAAATTCCCTATTTTTGAGAATCTCTGTCTTGGTTATGGTGTAGGTCAGCTACTTTTATGAAGATTGATTCATCAACTTTTTTCCCTTCTAGGCTGTCATTAGCTTTTCTGAATTTATAGAGAAAACAAGAAGAATCTAATTCTACAACTCTGATTTTATAGGCACTATTTTTCTAGAATAACTTTACTTCACTTCACTTAATACAGACTTGATTTTGTTGGTGGAAGTTGAGTTATTCCTTGTTATTATTTATTTGACATTTGGAGCACTTGCCATATTTTGATTCTTGCTGTTCAGAGAGGAGATTCTTTATAAATATATTTGAATAATTATTATTCAATACATATTTATATCAAAATATAGACTTTATTTTCATGCTACTTTTGCCCAAATCTTGACAAATAACAACCCGATTTATCAAGGTATTAGAGCATAAGGTAGAATTTACATTATATAAATTAGCTTCAAATACAAAGTTTTAATTTTATTATCCAAAACAATGAAAGCAAGAAGACAGTGGAGCAACATCTTTAAAGTACTGGAGGAAACAAAACAAAACAAAAAAAAACAAAGGAAAACAATCTATTATTTGCTCAGAAAAATATCTTTCAAATACTAAGGTAAAATAAATATATTTTAAGATAAATAAGGGCTGAAAGGATTAATCACATTATAAGAAATGTTAAAGAATTAAAATGATACCAGGAGAAACATTTTTTCTTACAAAGTGAAGGGTTACTGAATCAAACTTGGGTCTGCTGGCCCAGTGCACAGTAAAATCTACTGACACTGGGCCGTAGTGAAGGAAAGTACAGTGTTTATTACAAGGCACTCAATGTGGGGCCAAGCATGGAGAACATGCAGCTCATGCTCAAAGGACCCAAACTCCCCAGTGGCTTTCAGGGAAGGGTTTTCAAAGGCAACATTATGGGTGAAGGTTGTAACGTTCCTGATCAGCTCCTGATCAGCTGATTGGTTGATAGTGAGGTAACAGAGTGGTATTTTGGGAGTTAACACCATCAACTTTCTGATTCTAACTGGTCTGGGGTCTATGTGCTTGTGGTCAGCATGCAGTTAACTTCTTCCACTTGGTGGGGGTTTTAGTATCTACAAAACAACTCAAGAATATGGCTCAGAGTGTTATTTATAGTCCTTGAAGAGGAAATAAAAGTCTTTGACTTATTTTTATGGCTAAACTATTATTATTTTGTGTTGCTTGACTGTTTTCCTTTGTTTCCGCATTTTCTCACTTCTCTGATTAAATTTGTTCTTTGGAACTCAGGGAAGGCCTTGGAGGCTAAAGCTTTTCTACAAACAAGAGATGGGGAACACAGGGGTGGGGGGTGGGCATGGAGGTGGAGGTCTATCCCAGGGAAGGCCCAGAAGGGTCTTGCTCGGTTTCAGATTTAAGACCACTGATATTATCATACTGTTAAACATAAAAGACATTTTAAAAATAAATATTTAAATCTTAAAAAAATCCAATTATTTAAATAAAAATAATGACTGTATATTGTGGGATTCATAATATATCCAAAAGTAAAATAAATGACAACAATAATACATACGTCAGGAGGAAAGAAGTGATAGTATAGTGTTCTATGCTGTTTATACTAACAATGAAGTATAATATCATTTGAAGGTAGACTAGGTGAAGTTAAAAATATATACTATAAATATCAAGGCAACCAGAGAACATATAGGGCAAATAGAAAACAAATAGGAAGTGGGAGATTTGAATCCAACCATATCAATAATCACATTAAATACAGTTTGTCTTTTACCCTGACTTTTAAAACAATTATTTCTTAAAAGACAGTTATTTTATTTATAAAAATTATGGATATCAAAACATCATGTCAGAAAGAAGTTTTATCTATGGTTGATACAAAAAATACATTCCAACTTGCATTTTTACATGCAATTAGTTTCAAAAAGAAATATGATATACGTGGTTTGTAATTTATTTGTCAACTAAACAAGCATTTTCTTACATGATTAAACAGCTGCCTTTTCATTTTATCAGAAAAAAAATAAAATTTTGCTGTATATGTACTGGAAAATCATTTAAAGTTAGGTATGAAGAAGTATTGATAGTTTGTAATCACACTTAAAATAATGACATAAGATGGGGAAAACACTGTTTGAAAAGATTTGGAGACTTTGCAACTGTGCCTTCATCAACAGAGTGTTGAAAAATTCATAAAACAAATTCCAGAAAGTTTGAAACAGCAAAACTTGAATTTGCTGCTTGTAGGCAACTATTTACATAGCATTTACATTGTATTAGGTATTTTAAGTAATATAGAGATAATTTGTAAGTAATCTAGAGATAATTTAAAGTATAAGGGAGGATGTGCATAGGTTACATGCAAATACTATGCTATTTTACATAAGGGACTTGAGCATCCTCAAATTTTGGTATCTGCAGCAGGTCCTGGGACAAATTCCTATGGATACTGAGTGATGACTGTATATCGAGGTGAGCCCTATATTTATTACCCTTTATGCCCCTCAGGGCATTTGTCATTTCAAATCAAATGGCATAGAGAAGAAATAGAAAGTTGTGTAAATAAAATTTGTGGAAGACTCTCTTGACTGAGAAGAAAAATACTAGATATTGGTGTTACTAAAATAGTCAAGATTTGAGAAAACAGGTTTCCAGAGTGATATATATATATATATATAATCTTCATCCCCATTCCTGGAAGTAGCTCCTAACACACTTGTAATTTCCTAAGTGATAAGAAACATGGGAACATCTTTGTTATAATATTTGATATTTTGTCCTTGGTTCCTGAAATAGCTCCGAAACAATAAAGGTGAATGAATTGTCTTTTGTTATTCATAACAAGCTTCTTCCAATGACACCTGAGTTTATGTTAATGAAGCAATTCTTATAAAGTCCTTAAGTAACCGTAAGATGAGGACAGGTTGCCAGGGGAACATCCATGTGATTAGGGGGTTGAAGGTTTCAGCCCCATTACCGACCTCTGCTCTAGAGGGACTGTAGAGAGAAACTGAAGATTGAATTAATCCTGCCTGTGTGATGAAGCCTCCATAAAAATCCTAGATAAGTAGGCTTGGAGAGCTTCCAGGTTGGTGAACACGTGGAGGTGCTGGGAAAGTGGCATGCCTAGAAAGGGCATGGAGCTCGACATCCCTTCTCACACACATTAACCTAAGCATCTCTTCTATCTAGCTGTTTCTGAATTTTATCCTTTTATAATAAACTGGGACTCAAGTAGGTAAATTATTCTCCTGAGTTCTGGGAGTTGCAGTAGGAAATTATTGAACCCAAGGAAGGGGTCATGAAAACCTCTGACTTGTGGCCTATTCGCCAGCAGCACAGGTGATACCCTGGGACTTGGGATTGGCATGTGCAGTGGGGACAGTCTTGTGGGACTAAACCCTTAACCTGTGGCATCTGTGTTGAGCCCAGGTATAATAGTAATGTCAGAACTGAATTAAACTGCAGGACAACCAGTTGGTATCAACAGATAATTAGAGAACAACTTGTTGTGTGAATGCCCGCCCCCCAATGCACACACACATTTGGTGTCAGAGTGAAAGATTTTGTAAGTTGACAGAAAACAGCAGTTTTTTTTTTTTTTTTCTTTCACAGACCAAAAGGGAAGCCAGAGAAATTAGCTAACATTCTGCCTGCAGCTTTTTCCAAATGAAATTTTCTGATTTCTAAGCTGTGCATGTCAGGGACAAGAACAAAAAGAAAGCAAATGATGATGATGAGGAGGAGGATAATAATAATAGATAAAATGGAATAAAACTGAATAACAAATCTGCTAAAAAGGCTAAAAATCCAAACAAAGCTTTTTTCTCAGAAATCTGAAATCCATACTTGAAATGTCTTAATTCCAATTTGTATCAGATCATTTACTTGTGTTTTATCTGTCTGCTAGAAAAAAATGATACTCTCTTTACAATTGTTCATACACATTCTCAGCACTCAATATAAAATTAATCAACACTCCAGACATGACCAAATGACTGAAATCACAAGGAAAAAAAATAAATCAATAGAAATAAACCCACATACAATGTAATTATTGATGTTGTCGGACACAGAACTCAAAATAACTAGTTTATTATTTTAAGTTGTTATTGAATGATAATATATGAAATTTACAAATCTTAAATGTAATGATAAATATAATTTTAAAAGTGTATATCTCTGTAACTAACACCCATAGCAAGATATAGAAAATTACCAGCTCATCAGAAATATCAATTGTTCCCTATTCAAGTCAGTAGTCACCGATGTTAACCACAATAATAACAGCTATCACCAAAAATTAGGTTAGGTTGTCTGGCGGGGAAAAGTGTAAACAATAAAATAACAAAAATATCTTGGAAAATGTTTATAAAATTGAAAAAAAGGTTTTTTTTTGTTTTTTTTTTAAAGAATCACTTGTAGCTTTTATTTTAATTTTATTTATTAAGTTCCAGTTTGTATTTGGAATCTCACATTGAATTTATCTGACATGTCTCTAAATTCTTTTATTCTGGAACAGTTTCAGACTTTCTTTGTTTTTCATGACATTGATAGTTTTAGAGTGCAGGCCAGTTATTTAGGAGAATTTAACTTAATTTAGGTTCATGTGATGTTTCCTTATGACTATGTTCAGATTATGTAGATGTAGCTTTGACAGGAAATTAGAGTGATACTTTATTCTTCTTAGTGTATCATATCAGGAGGCACGGATTTTTGGCTGCCCCATTATTTATGATGTTAAATTGATCACTTATTTAAGGTACTGTCTGCCAAGTTTCTTCACTAAGATGTCACTGTTTGCTCTTTCTAAATAATAGATCATTTAGAGACAGATACTTTGAAACTATGTAAATATTATGTTCTTTGTCAACTTAGTCCCACTAGTTTCAACACCCATTAATGATAAATGCCTAAATCAATTACTATAATAATGATTAGAAAATGGTCTGTAGTAATAAACTGATTAAAAATAAACTACTTTTTTACTTAAGCTCACTTTTTACTAAAAATATTAATTTTAAAAATTTCTAAAATAAATTAATATTTAATTCTTCCAATCCAACACCATGGGATAATTTTCAATTTCTTTAAATAATCTTCAGTTTCCTTTATTAATGTTTAATGTTTTATAGTTCTCAGCATATGTCTTTCATCTCTTTGGTCAGGTTTATTCCTAAGTATTTTATTTCTTTTGATGTGATTTTAAAAGGCATTTGTTATTTTTTTACTTTCCCTTTCAGATATTTTATTGTTAGTGTAAAGAAACACAACCGATTTCTGTATGTTAATCTTGTATCCTACCTTGCAGAATTAGTTTATCAATTCTAGTAATTTTTGTATGGAGTCTTTAGGGTTTTCTATATATAGTATCACGTCATCTACATATAAAGACAACTTTATCTATTCCCTTCCAATTTGGGTACCTTTTATTTCTTTTTCTTATCTAATTGCTGTGACTAGGACTTCCAGTACTATGTTGAGAGTGCAATCCCTATCAAATATTCAGACAATAAACCCACACACCTTTGGTCAATATATCTTCAACAAAGAAGTCAAGAATATACAATGGGGAAAAAGTCTCTTCAGCAAGTGTTGTTAGGACAGTTAGACAGCCACATGTAAATCAATGAAGTTAGAAGTCACCTTTTCACCTTACAGAAAAATAAACTCAAAATGGCTTAAAGACTTAAATATAAGACACAACACCATAAAATTCCTAGAAGGGAACATAGGCAAAATATTCTCTGACATAAATCGTAGCAATGTTTCCTTAGGTCAGTCTCCCAAGGCAATAGAAATAAAAGCAAAAATAAACAAATGGAACTGAATCAAATTTATAAGCTTTTGCTCAGCAAAGGAAACCATAAACAAAATGAAGACAACTTACAGACTTGGAGAAAATGTTTGCAAACAATGTGACAAAAAGGGCTTCATCTCTAAAATATACAAATAGCTCACACAACTCAATAACAAAAAAACAAACAACCCAATAAAAAAAAAATGGGCAGAATACCTAAACAGGCATTTCTCTAAACAATAGGCACATGAAAAGAACATCATCACTAATTATTAGAGGAAAGAAAATCAAAACTACAATGAGGTACCAGCTCACACAGGTCAGAATGGTCATCATTAAAAAGTCTACAAATAACAAATGGTGGAGAGGGTGTGAAGAAAAGGGAACCCTCCCATGTTGCTGATGGGAATGTAAATTGGTGTAGTCACTATGGAGAACAGTATGGAGGTTCCTCAAAGAACGAAAAATAAAGTTGCCATATGATCTAGCAATCCCACTGCTGGGCATATATCTGAACAAAACTATAATTCGAAAAGATACTTGCACACCTCTGTACAGAGCAGCACTATTTACAATAACCAAGACATAGAAATAGCCTAAATGTGCATCAACAGATGAATGGATAAAGAAATGTGGTATATACACACACACAATGGAATACCACTCAGCCACAAATAAGGATGAAAAAATGCCCTTTGCAGCTACATGGATGGACCTAAAGATTATCATACTAAGTGAAGTAAGTCAGAAAGAGAAAGACATATACCATATAATATCTCTTATATGTGGAATCTAAAATATGACACAAATGAACTTATCTATGAAACAGAGCCAAAAACATAGAGATCAAACTTGTGGTTGCCAAAGGAGGATGGGTGGGGAGGGATGGATTGGGAGTTTGGGACTAGCAGATGCAAACTATTACATATAGAATAAATAAACAACAAGGACCAACTGTATAGCACAGGGAACTACATTCAATATCCTGTAATAAGCCATAATGGAAAATAAAAGAAAAAGACATCAACATATTAGAAGTCATCTAGGTTTTCTCCTATGTTATCTCCTAAGTGTTTTATACTTTTGTATCTTACATTTAGATTTATAATCCATTTTGAGTTCATTTTTGTGAAGGATATAAAATCTATATCTAGGGCTTCCCTGGTGGCGCAGTGGTTGGGAGTCTGCCTGCAGGTGCAGGGGACGCGGGTTCATGCCTCAGTCTGGGAGGATCCCACATGCCATGGAGTGGCTGGGCCCGTGAGACATGACAGCTGAGCCTGCGCATCTGGAGCCTGTGCTCCACAGTGGGAGAGGCCACAACAGTGAGAGGCCCATGTACCGCAAAAAAAAAAAGAAAAAAAATCTATATCTAGATTTCTCTTTTCATGTAGATGTCCAATTATTTCAGCACAATTTCTTGATGATACTATCTTTGTTCCATTGTATTGCCTTTGCCACTTTGTCAAAGATCAATTATCCATATTTATGGATATTTATTTCTGGGCTATTTTGTTCCATTAATTTATTTATCTGTTCTTTCGCCAGTACCACACTGTCTTGATTATTTTGCCTTTATAGCAAGTCTTGAAGTTGTATAGCATCATTCCTCTGACTTTGTTCTTTTGCAACAATATTGTGTTGGCTACTCTGGTATGTCTTCTGCCTCTCCATATGAATGCCATAAAACTCTACATATAAACTTTAGAATCAGTTTGTTGATACCCATAATATAACTTGCTGGAATTTTGATAGGGGTTGCATTGAATCTATAGATCAAGGTGGAAAGAACTGACATCTTGACAGTATTGAGTGTTTTTATCCATGAACATGAAACATTTCTCATTTATTTAGTTCTTTGATTTTCTTTGTTAGAGTTTTGTAGTTTTCCCCAAACAAATCATGTACATGTTTTAGTAGATTTACCTAAGTATTTACCTAAGAGGTACCTAAGTATTTACCTAAGAAGTACCTAAGTATTTCATTTTTGGAGGATGCTATTGTAAATGGCATTGTGTTTTTAAATTCAAATTCCCCTTGTTCATTGTTAGCATATTGAAAAACAACTAGCTTTTGTATATCATTTTAGTATCTTATACCTTGCTATATTGCTTATTAGTTTCAGGAGTTTTTTTTGTCAGTTCTTTTGGATATTCTACATAGATGATTACGTTATCTGAGAATAAAGACAGTTTTATGTCTTCTTTCCCAAGGTGTATAATTTCCTTTTATTTTATTATTGTATTAGCAAGAACATTTAATAAGATGTTTAAAAGGTGTGGTAAGAGGCGGCCTCCTTGCTTTGTTTCTGGTCTTAGTGAGAAAGCTTCAAGTTTCTCACCATTAAGAACAATGTTATCTGTGGATTTTTGCAGACATCTTTATCAAGTTGACAATGTTCTCTATTCCTAGTTTACTTAGAGGTTTTTTTTTTTATCATGAATGGGTGTTAATTTTTTCAAATGCTCTTTCTGCACCTATTGATATAATCATGTGATGTTTTTACTTTGTTGACATGATGGATTACAGTAATTGATTTTTGAATCTTGAACCAGCATTGATGCTCATGAGAGATTTGGTCTATAGATTTCCTTTCTTGTAATGTCTGGTTTTGTTTTTAGGGTAATGCTGACCATAGAATGAGGTCAAATTAGCAAACTATTCTCTTTGCTTCTATACTCTGAAAGAGATTTCAGAGAATTGGTATAATTTCTTCCTTAAATATTTGGTAGAATTCACACATCTGGACCTGGTGCTTTCTGTTTTCGAAGGTTAATTATTGAGTTAATTTCTTTAATAGATATGGGCATATTCAGATTGCTTTTCTTCTTGTGTAAATTTTGGTAGATTATGTCTGTCAAGGAATTGTTCCATTTCACCTAGGTTAACAAACTTGTGGGTCTAGAGTTGTTTATATTATTCCTTTATTATCCTTTTATTTTCTATGGGATCTGTAGTGATTCCTCTCTTTAATTTCTGATATTATTTTGTGTCTTTTTTTTTTTTTTTTTTTACAGTACACGGGCCTCTCACTGTTGTGGCCTCTCCCGTTGCACAACACAGGTTCTGGACATGCAGGTCCAGTGGCCATGGCTCATGGGCCCAGCTGCTCCACAGCATGTGGGATCCTCCCAGACCAGGGCACGAAGCCATGTCCCCTGCATCGGCAGGTGGACTCTCAACCACTGAGCCACCAGAGAAGCCCCAAGTACATGTCTTTTAACTCCTTAGTTAGATTTATTCCTGGATACTTTATTCCTTTTGATGCATTTGTAAATGGGATTTTTTAAAATGTATTTTTCTAATAGTTCAGTGTTAGTGTATAGAAATGCAACAGATTTCTGTATATTAATTTTGTATCCTGAAACTTTACCAAATTCATTTATGAGTTCTAGTAGTTTTTGTGGTGTCTTTAGGATGTTCTATACAGTCTTTTATACAGTCTTTATATAGTCTTTTATAGTTTTTATATAGTCTTTCATACAGTCTTTTATTGAGCCTGTGTTCTGCACCAAGAATTCCACAAGTTTCTCAGTTTTTCGGGTTTTTTTCCTACCTCCTTAGGTGGGATGGGTGGCTAGAGTGGGCTGGATTTGGGTATTTCTCTTTCCTACGTCAGGTTCCAATCATCTCAGATGGTTAGGATCTGGTTAACCAGTTTTCTTTGAGGGCAGGCCTTGTTAAGAAGAACAAGTGCTCTGGTGTATTTCTAAACAGTATGTTTCCCCTCCCCTTGCTGGAAGCTTAAAAAGGGAACTTACCCTGTGGGAATCTGGTCAAACTTCTTAAGGCAAATCTCACAATAATGCAAGGGTCCTCCTATAACTGGATTCTTCTGGCATTTTTAACTCTCACAGTTGTCCACGTTGAGCTTCCAGCAGTTTGTCAGTTACAGTTCAGGTTCTCCTATCCAGCACTTGTTCCCATGGTGGTTTCCACCTGTGAGTATGCTTTAGTATGTTACTTTCTGTACTTGCCTGTCAGTCTCTCCAATCTTGGGGGCGATGGTTTACCCTGTCTTTCCCTCTCTAATGGATGCCAGAAGAGTTGTTGATTCTTCAGTCTTTTCAGCTTTTTATGTGTAATTATGACAGAGTGGTAACTTCCAAGCTCCTTACATGCAGAATAGGAAACTGGAAGTCTACTGACAGTTTTTGCTTCATGTATTGCTTCATGTGTTTTAGTAGATGCTATGTTAACTACCTAGAGATGCCATAATAAAGTATCACAAAATGAGTGGGTAAAACAACATAAAGGTATTGACTCAGTTATGGTGGCTTGAAATATGAAATCAGGTATTATCAGGGTCTGCTCCCCTGAATACTATAGGGGAAAATGCATCCTTGTTTCTTCCTCACTTCTGGTGCCAATCCTTGGCATTTCTTGGCTTTAGCTGCACTGAAAGCACTTTATCAGTCTTTGCCTTTGTTATTGCATGGTGTTCTCCCCTTGTGTCAGTGTCTCTGTGTCTTTTCTACCTTTCCTATAAGGAGGCCAGTCTTATTAGATTAAAGGCTCACTCTATTGTAATATGACCTCTTCTTAACTAATTACATTGGCAATGTTTCTATTTCCAAATAAGGTCACATTATGAGGACTGGAGGTTAAAACTTTAAGTATAATTTTGGGGGATACAATTCAATCCATAGCAAGTGTATGCTAGGAGAGGGAGATGGACAAGTTAGAAAATCAAAATACATGATGTTGTTACTGAGATTTGTTTTTCCTGAATAAATGTCCTCCAGATTGCTAAAATTCTTTGATTAATTTCCAGAATTCTGAAAATGTTGATATTGACAATTTTGCCAATGTTCTCATTGCTTTTATGGAGAAGTTTTCAGTATGCGTTACTCTACATTTCCTATATATATTGTTCCTTAGTATTTTTTAAGTGTGTGATTTAGAATCCAGACTGCTTTGGTGTAAATCAGGCTCTGAAATACCTTATTATATGCCCTTGGGCAAGTTTGTTTTAAACTCAACGTATGAAATTTTCTCACCTGTAACATGTACATAATAGGCATCATAGAGTTGTTATAAGGATTAAATGTAAGAATAATACAGGAAAAGCACATAAATAATGCATCACAAATAAAAATATGATTTATCTATTGTTAGTCTATAAACATTGGTTAAGTATACACAACATATAGAATATGTATGTAATCTCTGATATTACTGTTTATTTTTGGTCTTTTGACACATTAGACCATCCTCCTAAACTTTAAGTATCTCTTCTGGAACCTGAATCTTCTACATACACAGTTACTATGCCCGTCATCTATTTTCCTGACCACACATCTATTAAATGTGCCATCTAGTTTCTTATGTAAATCAATCAATACCCAAATTGAATATGTCAAGAATGAGTAGAACAGTACCTCATAAGAAACGTCCTTCCAGAATGACATTATTCAACATTGAAATTTTAATATTTCATTCAAGAATAGATTATTTCCCCTCTCAAAATTTCTTTCTTAAAAGAAACAAAAAACAAAACGTACAGAAGGATTTGAAATGCTGTGGGAGAATAACTAATACTGTCTAACTTTTCTGTACCAGTAGCACTACCAAAAATGAAACTTAATTCAGGTTAAGAATTAAAAAAAATTTTTAGTGATACCATATTGTTTCCCTTTGTAAATGTACATATTGAAAATTAGATTAGTTTCATAAAATTTTAGTGTATAAGCCTTTGATCCTTTTTCTATGAGTTTAAAAAATACTCTTTAATCTTAATTAATTAACAATCATGGCAAGGAAAATATCAAACTTATTTAAAGTATGAAATCTTGAGACTCATAGAATATAAGTCACTTATGACTTATCAAAGTTCACATAACTGGCATAGGGAGCAGCGCCAAGGTGATACTTGAGGTTGTCTGATTCTGAAGGTCTAGGGAAGCTGCCAAGTTTGCAGGTGGAGGCAATTATCAGGCTGCCTGTTTTGTTCTACATTGTTCTCCCTGACTCATTTTTACATTGATATAATCAAACTATTTTCTTATTTAAAACCTCATAATGGGATCTGAGGACAAATTTGTTGAAACACTGAATTTAATGCTTGATGCACAGTTTGTATTTGAATGAAATATGTTTGCTAAATGAAGAAATGGATGAATGAATGAGAATATGGACTTCCACGTCTTTGTCCACTGACTCACTCAAATCTATTTCCATTATCTCCTACATCCCCGATTCAGAATGCTTTAACTAAATTAGTTTGTTTTTGCTTAAACAAAATATTCCAAAGTTTCTATTACTCACTTTTTTTTCTCAGCTCACACAAAATGTTACTTTTGTGTTTGTCTTAGTAACAGCTAGACAGTGAGCACCTTAAAAACAGGTATTATAGGGAGATCAGCTTCATGCTTTGTGACCACCTAGAGAGGTGGGATAGGGAGGGTGGGAGAGAGGGAGACGAAAGAGGGAAGAGATATGGGAACATATGTATATGTATAACTGATTCACTTTGTTATAAAGCAGAAAGTAACACACTATTGTAAAGCAATTATACTCCAATAAAGATATTAAAAAAACAAAACAAAACAGGTATTATTATCAATCTTTGTATTATAGCGTTTGTAATATAAAAGATGCTCGAAAACTTTTTTTTTAGGTAATGAAAATTAAATCATTTGTCTAAAGTACCAGCTCTATTTCACAAAATTAATACCTAGTGCATTTAGTTCCCATATGAATAAAAGTATAAAATGTGTTTTAGTCAGTTTGGACTGCTATACAGAATACCATAGACTGGTAGCATAAAAAGAACAGAAATTTGTTTCTCACAGTTCTGAAGGCTTGGAGTCCAAGATCAGGGTGCCAGGATGGCTGAGTTCCAGTGAGTCCTCTTTCCAGTTGCAGGCTGCTGACTTACTGTAATCTCACATGGCTGGGAGCAGAGAGAGGAAGCTGGCTGTCCTGTGACTTTTTATAAGAGCATTAATCCCATGCTTAGGGCTCCACCCTTATGACCTCATCTGATCCTAATTTACTTCCAAAGGCCCCACCTCCTAATAACATCACATTCTTGGGTAGGGTTTCAACATACAAATTGGGGCATGGCAAGTGGGGAGGGATACAAACATTCAGTCCAGAAGAAAACTATATATATGATATTATGATATATAGTATTGTATTATGTTATATGTATATGTGATACTAAAACATATAATATTTATGGTTTTACTTACATTTGCAGTAATTACAGTCTTCATCTGTATTGTACAGTATTGTAATTAATAGTGAGACAATAAAGTTATTAAAATATCAAAATAATTTATATAAACATAATCTGAAAAGTACTAATATACTTAGTTTTTACTGAAAGTTTCCAAATTTAATTAAATATTTAAAACTTTTATTTAGTTGCTTATATTTGAGAGCACTTCATCAGTAACCACTTCAAATGCTTAAAGTGCAATATTAATTAGCTATTCCTCACAAATGCCTCAGTAAATGAGGCTTGCTCTTCCTCTTCTATAAATTAAGACATGCAACCCTAAGTGGGTTAAGTTCACATGAAACCGTAGCAGCTGGGGGTTTTTTTGGTTTTTTTAATGGAAGGAGTCTCTTCTAAAATATTTTCTAATAACTTCTTTAAATACATTATTTTAAAGAGAAAACATTCATACAAATGGCTATCTGAGAGACAGGTGCAATGTCCAGTTTAACAGTCATGTGTTAAAAACCTAGTTCTCTACTATTTCATTTTCTTATGTCTGCCAATGTAATTTTACCCATTTTCACATTTTTCTACATGCATAAATAGTGCCTTACTAAATTAGACATGTAAACTTGAGGCTAATTTCTTTCTTTGGGCCTCAGTTTATTTGTTGTATAAAGCTGTATCAATTTTAGAGAGTTGTTAATTTGGCTTCATATAAGGTCCTTATCACAGTATTTGACACATATTGGATATTTTCCAATGGGTGAGTTCTTTCCCCTACATCTCTTTAGCAATTCTTATCTATCCATAGTTACACTCCAGGGATGGATGCAACAGTGTACCGGTGGCTTGAATAAACCTAATAATGAAAAGTTAACTGGTATAATACAGGTTCTTTGGATAAAGGATTGCTCTTCAAACCACATTTATGCCTACAAAACATCAACTCATGATCAACTTCATGTGTTTCTCCTTTTGTCAAATGCTTGTATGAATTGCTCTTCCTCAAGTAGCTAAATCCAATCCCAATTCTCTGTGTCTCCTCAGCAGATAATAATTACTATGTCTTTTACAAAAAATGATTCAGGTGCCATAATATAAACTCCAAGAACTTTCCACTCTTCAACTTCAGGTTTTCTATCATTCATCTTTACTTATGCATAGTTATGTTCTAAGCTATTGAGCCCATGTTTGTCTCTTCTCCAGATTTTTAAAAAAAATTGCTTGCATTGTCAGTGTGAATATATAAAATATCCTCTGATGAGAAATAATGATTCTATTCCACCAGTCAAGAATATTAAAACAGGAAAAAGTAGGGGTTTTTTTCCAACGAGTTTTAGTCTGTAACTGAAAGCAAAGTTTCAATAATTTTTATTTTTTGCTTAGATATTTTGCTCACAGTGATATACAGTGATGTTATAACTTGGCTGCTCCCTTTCATGATTTTACCCAGGTAGGACAGATTTATGGCAGAGGTCTGAATTATAAATTAAAGTCTGCCATGGTTAATCTGATAAATGTTCCACAGGGTTGGCACAATCATGTGCTTATAAGAGAAGCAATATTCTCCACTGTGTATGTGTTTGTTCTGTGGAAACCATGACTATGTTCAAAGTCTTAATTGAAAATATATCTAAAATTTAATCATGTGTAAAAGTTGTTTAAAAAACATATATTTAGAAAGTACAGTTGAGTTAAATTATAATTCTTTCCATAGGGTGCAAAGCATAGAAAACAAATGTAAATTGGCTAGCAAAAATTGAGGCATGACTAGACTCAAAAATGAAAGGAACTAATAAGTCTGCCTGCCAGTAGTGTTGCAATTCTGACTAGCAGATGATCATTTGGCACCTTAGAACATAGGAATGATTGACTCTACCTGACCAACATTTCATAAATCCTGAACTGGTGCAGGTAGAGGTGGGTAATTACTGCAGCCACCCCAGGGGAAAAAAAGGAGCAGGTGTTAGGCTACCAGCACAGCTCGAGTTTCAACTCATTTCAAATATAAATGTAGCTAGTGGTAGAAGCCAAGAAATTTGGGTCAGTTGAGATTTTTGCCATCACAATTTGGGGGATTATAATTGAATTTTTGCCTCTCTGACCTGATTCTTTCTAATGAATTTCCCATACTGGTAACTTTAAATTTTAACTTTTCCCTAAGCTCTTTGTGTTCTGGAGTCACTGAGTATAGGACTCACATACTGTTTCAGTAACAACTGACAAATTTGTCTTTTGAAAGATTTACTGCATGAGCTTCCTTGACAGAGAGCTGATCACAGAGAAGATACATCTGTCTGTTTCACGGAGTTATTCATGCTCTGTTATTGCTATAGAAGATCTGGAAGAGGAAAGGTAGAGTGAGTGAGTGATTGCAAAGGAAAGTGGGGTTTTTTTAGTAAGTTAAAATGATGGGAATGAACCAGGAAGGAAAAAAATGGTCTTTTATTAATTTTTTTTCTGTTTAAAAATAACTTAGAAGGAAAAAGTTAATAGTCAAATACTCAATGCAATTAATCTTGATTTATTACTCAGAATGACCTATTGTGTTACTGGATCTCATTAGCCTTCTCCTCTTATTCATAATTATTGATATGTGTGTGCACATTGTGCATTCCTGTAAAGATGTCTCAGTTTCCAAGCACATTTCTTGCTGACTGAGGCTTGTCTTCTTAAAGGTCAAATTTCGGCATTGAAGGGTGTTTAATTGTTAAATTTCCTTTTGAGTGATTCTTTCTTAACATCTTTATTGGAGTATAATTGCTTTACAGTGTTCTGTTAGTTTCGGCTGTGTAACAAAGTCAATCAGCTATATGCATACGTGTATCCTCATATCCCCTCCCTCTTGCGTCTCCCTCCCACCCTCCCTATCCCACCCCTCTAGGTGGTCACAAAGCTCCAAGCTGATCTCCCTGTGATACGCGGCTGCTTCCCATTAGCTATATAATTTAAATTTGGTACTGTGTATATGTCAATGCTACTCTTTCACTTCATCCCATCTTACACTTCCCCCTCCCCATGTCCTCAAGTCCATTCTCTACATCTGCATCTTTATTCCTGTCCTGCCCCTAGGTTCATCAGAACCATTTCTTTTTAAATTCCATATATATGTGTTAGCATGTGTTAGTATTTGTTTTTCTCTTTCTGACTTCACTCTGTATGACACACTCTAGGTCCATCCACCTCACTACAAAATAACTCAATTCCGTTTCCTTTTATGGCTGAGTAAAATTCCATTGTATATAAGTGCCACATCTTTTTTATCCATTCGTCTATTGATGGACACTTAGATTCCTTCCATGTCCTGGCTATTGTAAATAGTGCTGGAATGAACATTGTGGTATAGGACTCTTTTTGAAGTATGGTTTTCTCAGGGTATATGCCCAGTACTGGGATTGCTGGGCCATATGGTCATTATATTTTTAGTTTTCTAAGGAACTTCCATAGTGTTCTCCATAGTGGCTGTATCAATTTAGATTCGCACCAACAGTGCAAGAGGGTTCACTTTTCTCCACACCCTCTCCAGCATTTATTGTTTGTAGATTTTTTGATGATAACCATTCTCGCTGGTGTGAGGTGATACCTTATTGTAGTTTTGATTTGCATTTCTCTAATGATTAGTGATATAGAGCATGCTTTCATGTGTTTATTGGCAATCTGTGTATCTTCTTTGGAGAAATACAGGTGTTCTGACCATTGTTGGACTGGGTTGTTTGTTTTTTGGTATTGAGCTGCATGAGCTACTTGTATATTTTGGAGATTAATCCTTTGTCAGTTGCTTGGTTTGCAAATATCTTCTCCTATTCTGAGTGTTGTCTTTTCATCTTGTTTATGGTTTTCTTTGCTGTGCAAAAGCTTTTATGTTTCATTAGGTCTCATTTGCTTATTTTTGTTTTTATTTCCATTTCTCTAGGAGGTGAGTCAAAAAGAATCTTGCTGTGATTTATGTCAAAGAGTGTTCTTCCTATGTTTTCCTCTAAATGTTTTATAGTGTCTGGCTTTACATTTACATCTTTAATCCATTTTGAGTTTATTTTTTTTATGGTGTTAGAGAGTGTTCTAATTTCATTCTTTTACATGTAGCTGTCTAGTTTTCCCAGCACCAGTTATTGAAGAGGCTGTCTTTTCTCCATTGTATACTCTTGCCTCCTTTATCAAAGATAAGGTGACCATATGTGCATAGGTTTATCTCTGGGC
Organism: Neophocaena asiaeorientalis asiaeorientalis; assembly: GCF_003031525.2. Lineage (NCBI taxonomy): Eukaryota > Metazoa > Chordata > Mammalia > Artiodactyla > Phocoenidae > Neophocaena > Neophocaena asiaeorientalis. Next base: position 1,900,826 of record NW_020173940.1, on the reverse strand, counting down.
TTTCTATCCTGTTCCACTGATCTATATTTCTGTTTTTGTGCCAGTACCATACTCTCTTGATTACTGTAGCTTTGTAGTATAATCTGAAGTCAGAGAGCCTGATTCCTCCAGCTCCATTTTTCTTTCTCAAGATTGCTTTGGCTATTCAGAGTATTTTGTGTCTCCAAACAAATTGTGAAATTTTTTGTTCTAGTTCCATGAAAAATGCCATTGGCAGTTTGATAGGGATTGCATTGAATCTGTAGATTGCTTTGGGTAGTATAGTCATTTTCTCAATGTTGATTCTTTCAATCCAGGAACATGGTATATCTCTCCATCTGTTTGTATTATTTTTAATGTCTTTCATCAGTGTCATAGTTTTCTGCATACAGTTTTTTTGTCTTCTTAGGTAGGTTTACACTAGGTATTTTACAGCATTTTTAGGATTCTCTATGTATAGTATCATGTCATCTGCAAACAGTGACAGTTTTACTTCTTCTTTTCCGATTTGGATTTCTTTTATTTCTTTTTCTTCTTTGATTGCTGTGGTTAAAACTACCAAAACTATGTTGAATAATAGTTATGAGAGTGGGCAACCTTTTCTTGTTCCTGATCTTGGAGGAAAAGGTTTCAGTTTTTCACCATTGAGAACGATGTTGGCTGTGAGTTTGTCATATAAGGCCTTTATTATGTTGAGGTAATTTCCCCCTATTCCTACTTTCTGGAGGGTTTTTATCATAAATAGGTGTTTAATTTTGTCAAAAACTTTTTCTGCATGTACTGAGATTGTCGTATAGTTTTTATCCCCCTGTTTGTTAATATGGTGTATCCCATTGATTGATTTGCACATATTGAAGAAACATTGCATTCTTGGGATAAACTCCACTTGATCATGGTGTATGATTCTTTTAATGTGCTGTTGGATTTTATTTGCTTGTATTTTGTTGAGGAGCTTTGCATGTATGTTCATCAGTGATATTGGCCTGTAGTTTTCCTTTTTTGTGACATCTTTGTCTGGTTTTGGTATCAGGGTGATGGTGGCCTCATAGAATGAGTTTGCGAGTGTTCCTCCCTCTGCTGTATTTTGGAAGAATTTGAAAAGGATAGGTGTTAGCTCTTCTCTAAATGTTTGATAGAATTTACCTGTGAAGCCATCTGGTCCTGGGCTTTTGTTTGTTGGAAGATTTTTAATCACATTTTCAATTTCAGTGCTTGTAATTGGTCTGTTTATATTTTCTAATTCTTCCTGGTTCCATCTTAGAAGGTTTTACTTTTGTAAGAATTTGTCCGTTTCTTCCAGGTTGTCCATTTTATTGGCGTATAGTTGATTGTAGTCATCTCTCATTATCCTTTGTATTTCTGCAGTGTCAGTTGTTTCTTCTGCTTTTTCATTGCTAATTCTGTTGATTTGAGTCTTCTCCCTTTTTTACTTGATGAGTCTGGTTAATGGTTTATCAATTTTGTTTATCTTCTCAAAGAACCAGCTTTTAGTTTTATTGATCTTTGTTATTGTTTCCCTCATTTCTTTTTCATTTATTTCTGATCTGATATTTATGATTTCTTTCCTTCTGCTAACTTTGGGCATTTTTTGTTCTTCTTTCTCTAATTGCTTTAGGTGTAAGGTTATGTTGTTTATTTTAGCTTATTCTTGTTTCTTGAGGTAGGATTTTATGGCTATAAACTTCCTTCTTACAACTTCTTTTGCTACATCTCATAGGTTTGGGGTTGTAGTGTTCTCACTGTCACTTGTTTCTAGATGTTTTCTGATTTCTTCTTTGATTTCTTTAGTGATCTCTTTGTTATTTAGTAGCATATCATTTAGAATCCATATGTTTGCATTTTACAGCTTTTTTCATGTAATTGATATCTTATCTCATAGCATTGTTATTGGAAAAGATACTTGATATGATTCCAATTTTCTTAAATTTACCAAGGCTTGATTTGTGATCCAAGATATGATCTATCCAGGAGAATGCTCCATGAGCACTTGAGAAGAAAGTGTATTCTGTTGTTTTGGAATGGAGTGTCCTATAAATATCAATTAAGTCCAACTTGTTTAATGTGTCATTTAAATCTTGTGTTTCCTATTTATTTTCATTTTGGATGATCTGTCCATTGGAGTGGGGTGTTAAAGTCCCCCACTCTGATTGTGTTACTGTTGATTTCCTCTTTTAGGCTGTTAACTTTTGCCTTATGTATTGAGGTGCTCCTAATTTGGGTGCATAAATATTTCAATTGTTATATTTTCTTCTTGCATTGATCCCTTGATCATTATGTAATGCCCTTCTTTGTCTCCTGTGATAGTCTTTATTTTAAAATCTATTTTGTCTGGTATGAGAATTGCTACTACAGCTTTCTTTTGATTTCCATTTTCATGGAATATCTTTTTCCATCCCCTCACTTTCTGTCTGTATTGTCCCTAGGTCTGAAGTGGGTCTCTTGTAGACAGCATATATATGGGTTTGTTTTTGTATCCATTCAGCCAGTCTATGTCTTTTGTTGGAGCATTTAATCCATTTACATTTAAGGTAATTATCTATATGTACGTTCTATTACCATTTTCTTGTTTTGGGTGTTATTGTAGGTATTTTCCTTCTCTTGTGTTTCCTGCCTATAGAAGTTTCTTTAGCATTTGTTGTAAAGCTGGTTTCATGGTGCTGAACTCTCTTAGCTTTTGCTTGTCTGTAAAGGTTTTAATTTCTCCATTGAGTCTGAATGAGATCCTTGCTGGGTAGAGTAATCTTGGTTGTAGCTTTTTCACGTTCATCACTTTAAATATGGCCTGCCCACCCTTCTGGCTTGCAGAGTTTCTGCTGAATATTCAAGTCTTAACCTTATGGGGATTCCCATGTATGTTATTTGTTGCTTTTCCCTTGCTGCTTTTAATATTTTTTCTTTGTAATTAATTTTTGATAGTTTGATTAACATGTGTCTCATCATGTTTCTCTTTGGGTTTATCCTTTAGGGGACTCTCTGCACTTCCTGGACTTGATTGACTATTTCTTTTCTCATGTTAGGGAAGTTTTCAACTATAATCTCTTCAAATATTTTCTCAGACCCTTATTTTTGTCTTCTTCTTCTAGGACCTCTATAATCGAATGTTGGTGCATTTAATGTTTTCCCAGTGGTCTCTGTGTCTGTCCTCAATTCTTTTCATTCTTTTTTCTTTATTCTTCCCTGGCAGTTATTTCCATCATTTTATTTTCCAGCTCACTTATCCATTCTTCTGCCTCAGTCATTCTGGTATTGATTCTTTCTAGAGTATTTTTAATTCCATTTACCGTGTTGCTCATCACTGTTTGTTTGCTCTTTAGTTCTTCTAGATCCTTGTTAAATGTTTCTTGCATTTTATCCATTCTGTTTCCAAGATTTTGGATCATATTTACTCTCATTTCTCTGAATTCTTTTTAGGTAGGTTCCCTATTTCCTCTTCATTTTTAGTCTTGTAAGGTTTCTACCTTGCTCCTTCATCTGTAACATATTCTTTTGTTGTTTCAGTGTTTGTTTTTTGATAGGTGGGGCTGTAATTTTGTCTTCCTCATTGCTTGGCCTGAGCCATCCAGCACTGGAGTTTGCGGGCATTTGGATAGAGCCAGGTCTTGGTGCCGATATTAGGACCTCTGGGAGGCCTCGCCTCACTCCAATTAATATTCCCTGGGGTCTGAGGTTCTCTGTTAGTCCAGTGGTTTGGACTCAGAGCTCCCACCACAGTAGCTTGAGCCAAACTCCAGCCTGGGAATAAAGATCCCGCAAGCTGCATGGTGTGGCAGAAAAAAAAAAAAAGAAAGAAAGAAAAAACGTGCAGTACAATATCAAAGAATAAAAATCAAAATAAAATTAGAAAGTTAAAGAAAAATAAAAAATATATCAGGAAAAATAAAAATATAATTTAAACAACTGCAAGAAGGTAAAATAAAACCACAACAGAAAAAAGGAAAAAAAAGAAAGTGGAGGGTGCAGGGAACCAACCAAAAGGAGAGAACAATAACAAAGTGTAAAGAATAAAATAAAATTAGAAAAATAAAAGATTTATAAGGAAAAATAAAAATATAAGTGAATCAACAACAATGAATCAACAAGGTAAAACTGAACCCCAATCTAAAAGAGGAAAAAAGAACCAAAAGAAAAAGCCTTGGCTATGGGGATGGAGTTTATTGGTGGTGGAACTTAAGCAGGGGTGGGGTTTAGGGTGAGGCAGGACCTATGCGGGTGGGGGGTGACATTTGAGTGTGGGGCAGGGCCTCTGCTTAGGACCTGCACAGAAGGGGAGTGGCAGCACAATGCAAGGAGGGCCTCTGGAGTGTGGAGGTCTGGAGTTTGGAGGTAGGGCCTTGAGTGAGGGTGTGTGGGTGGGGTTTAGTCCCAGCACATTGGAGGGGGTCTCAGAGGGTGTCTCTGAGTGTAGAGGTAAGGTCCTTGGCGGGGAGGGTATAAGGATGTGGCTTGGGATCTGTGCAGCAGGAGGGAGCCTCCAAGGGCAGAGGATTAGGCCCGGGAGCCCAATAGGCTCCGGGGTGCCTAAGTGGACAGGGAAAAGGCTGGACGCATTCCCTTCTGTTCCTTTGCACCCCTCTCCCACAGACTCCCCCAGGGTCTCTCCCATCCTCACTGGACCCTTAACCTTGGGTGGGTCCCACTGGGTGTAGGAACTCTTCTCCACACCCAGCCTCCCCTCAGGGGTGCTGGTCCTGGAGGTCCGGCCTTTACTTTTGTTCCCTGTTTACTCCCTCCCACTCCTTCAGGATGCACAGCGCTTGGAGGGGGCCTTGGTAGGCAGAGGATCAGGCCCTGGATCTCAGCAGGCTCCTGGGGACCCAAGTGGGCAGAGGAAACCTGGCCACACTCCATTTTGATCCTCTGCCCTCCCAGTGGTCCCCCAATTTCCTCCTTTGGGTGTGGGATCCCTTCTTCTCCCCCAGTCGCCCCTCAGGGGTGCCAATTCCCTCCTGCCTCCACTTATCCTCCCCCTTCACTCCCCCCATGCCCCATATCCTACCTGGTAGCTGGTGCTTCCTCCCGTCCCCTTGGGTGTCCGTGATCCACCACCAGTGCCTGGTAGGTGCCCTAATTGTGAGGAGACACAAATTCCACCTCCTCCTAGTCTGCCTGCCATCTTGATTCTGCCCTCCTCTCATTCCATGTTTTAAAATTGATGCTTTATCTTCCAACTCCCAGAGGTCTAATCTGTTATATTACTTAGATGACTGCCTGGCATTAATTTATGTAAGAAAATTACTCTGTTTGAGTTGTATAAATTTTCCCTTAGCATTATTTTACGTATCTATCAGGTTCTATTATGATTAAGGCTAACATAGTCCCTTTTTTTAAATGTAGCATATATTAGACAGAACTTAAATAGCCTAATTCATTTTTCATACATAATTTATAACTTCCAAATTCTAATTTATTACTTTCAATTTCTGTGATCTTTTATGGAACACAATTGCCAATCAAGAGGAGATTCCAAGAATAGAAAAATAATGAAACTTAAAGAAGTCCCTGGAAGTTTTAATACATGAAATTTCCTAATTTTATATATAATTATCAATATATTGACGTGCATTTTCTGGGAATGTATTTAAAATTTAACAGGGAGTGTTTTCAGAAATTTTGTTATTGCATAGTAACCTAACCACAAGTATTTGTGTTATGTAAACTTTAATTTCAGTCTTGCCTCCTTCACTTATAAGTGTGTAATCTTGAGAACTTGAATCAGTTCTCTGAGGGTCCATTTATTCCTCCATAAAATGATAATAATACTTAGTTTAGAGTGTGAGATGCTGTGTACAAATACCTAGCAATATACTGTGTAAATTGTGGTTGCTTAATAAATTACCTTTTTGTTATTTGACTGTTTCAAGTTTCCTCTACTATTATTTAAACCCTGTTTATATATTTTATTCTCAATGGATCTGGAAAAATTACCTTATCATTCCCCACAATAACCCGTTCATGTCCATTGATCAAACTCGAGCTCACCTTGTGACTCCTGTTCAGCCACGACTGTTTCTTTACTTTTAATTTTTGTCATTAGTCTCTTTTCAATATAGCCTGCAGGACATTGCACACAAATTCAGGTGTACTTGTGGAATTTGGAGGAGGATACTTACTAAATCTGTGACTTTGGGCTGTATGTATAAACTCCTGTGCTTCTGTGATCTCACATGTGAATGGAGATAACAAATACCTACCTTTTAAGTGAGGTAAAAATTAAATAAGTTAATAATATGTGAAAGCTTATAACACAAAGCCTCCCAAGTGGGGTACATTCTCAAACAGTACCTTTCTTCTTGCAGGTCTGCTTTGGGGCCTACTGCAGATATCACACAAAACTGCCATTAAGAAGTCCCTATTCTGATGCTTCTCTGATTCTTATGATCTATCTGGTCAGGGCCTTTCTGATTTACAAGTTCCTTTTTTTTTTTTTTTTTCCTGCAGTATATTATTCTGTTTTAAACTGGTTCGAGTCATTGGTCTCCCTCCACAGTTATGATTTCTACTCTCCTCCTAGTGATGCTATTTTTGACAGTTTTGGTTAAACTACTTCTTTTGTCCAGTCCAGAATTACCTATACTCAACATAGTCTAACCACTCACAAAAGTATTCAAGTATGGACAGACCAGTAGTGATGAGCACTTAGAACACATTTTTTCTTTCTTAAATTCAATTCCTACATTTCTGAAGTTGTAGTACTCATCTAGATGAGACACTTTCAAATGGGGAAACCAGAATTCATTTATAAAATTTTGATGGGAATAATAATTAGTTTAGAAATTGCCACATCAGGAATGGTGGTAAGAATTCAAACTTGCTTTTTATGTTAAAAAAATTTTAAGGAGATATAAAGACTCTTTTCAGGTATTTGATAGGCTACCATATGGGAACAGCTACGTTTCTCTTTCTCTAATAACAGAAAATGGGTTTAAGTTATATGAATGAAAATGAAAGGATTTCAGGTGAAAAAAAAAGCACAACATGAAAAAAATTGAAATGTGGTAAGGAACTCCTTGTTACTAAAGATATAAAGCAGAAGATGAAGAATACTTCTTCCCAATTCTACCACCTGGGGGTAAAATGTGGAGAATAGAGAGGGAGAATTAACATCAAGAGCAGATTATTAGGATAATAAGGTGTATTCAATGCCAACATTCTCCAATCCTAGTTGACCTTTTAGAGACAGGACACAAAGAAAGAGATGTTTCCTAAGAAAATAACATATGGGCTCCATTTATGATGTGGAGAGTCTTAATTAATCAAAATGTAATTAATAAACAGCAGTTATGTATTAACTGAATGGTAGACTATGTAGAGAATAGCTATGGAATTCAGGATGTGACTCCTAATAAAATATAGGCAATAATTGCAACTACTTTTTAGACTGGGATAATAAAGTACCTGGCATTTTCTACCAGGTGAGTTCTGATACTTAGCTATAAATAATTACAGAAAATATGCCTTGTAAGAAAACATAAACATTTTGTAAAACATTTAATATTAGTAATATTACTAACATATAATAGTCAAAATACACATCTAAACAATTGTACATAAATCACTTAGTCAATGATGGATATCTTTTGTGAAATATTTTTTACAAAAAATATTCCTACCAAAGATATACAAAAATCATAGGCATTGGGCTTCCCTGGTGGCGCAGTGGTTGAGAGTCTGCCTGCCGATGGAGGGGACACGGGTTCGTGTCCCGGTCCGGGAAGATCCCACATGCCGCGGAGCAGCTGGGCCTGTGAGCCATGGCTGCTGAGCCTGTGCGTCCGGAGCCTGTGCCCCGCAATGGGAGAGGCCACAACAGTGAGAGGCCTGTGTACCACAAAAAAAAAAAAAAAATCATAGGCATTATTATTTTATAAGCTAGAAAATGGATATCTCTTGGAAACTGAAGTAGCACAGCATCATAACTTAAAACATTATGGTTTGGGAAAGGCCAGAATTTGGAAGTAGACCTAGAAAATTTTCCAATGCCACTGTAGCTGAGAAAGCTTTGGCTGACAGGAAAAGCCTGGAGGAGACTGGGTGGGGAGGGGAATTTTGAGTTATTCGGATTAGCTTAGGGTCTGGAGATTTCACTTATACAATAACATTGTTCAGAAAAATATCAACCACCTCACTTGTATTTTAAAGGGTTAGGGGTGTCCTATCCTGGGTTACTGAAAAAGAGATTGTCCATGCAAAATAGTTTCAGTAGGGTATAGGCAGTCATCAGCTCTGTTAGTGACAAATGGGTTCTCTCCAGGTTGTTATTGATGGGGGATTCTGATAAGACAGAGTAACACATTAAATCCATCCAGCTACCTACTTACTTACCTACGTACCTATTGTCTATCTCTGTAATCTATCATCTACCTATGCAGATAGCTATCTATATAGCATAGTGTTCTCTTGGGTAGAAAAAAAAAATCTGTGCTTATCTCCCAAGAAATTCTGTGGTACTGGCATGTGCCATAGGGAAAATGCACCTCTTACATCTCTGACTGTGGGAAGACTGATTGACTACCCCAACAATTGCGCCCTAAAATCCATCATTGTGTTCATGTTGAGGACACACTTCCCACAGGCTGCTGTCAAGCAGTAACTGAAGATGGCAGGGATGCTAAGATGGACACATTCCTGAGAAATGAGAGATAGCCCTGATAACGGGCTTTGACTGTGGAAGGCTCCATCAGCCCTACTGAATATTCATAGTTCTAAGCTGCAGTCTAAGAAGCTTTTTCCATCCCTCTCTCCTTCATAAGAGTCAGACCTGTATTACAAACAGATGGCTCCTGGGTCTATTGCCAGTTTTTTTCTGAGATGCTTTCACTTAATAAATCTTTTGGTTCTTTCTCTTATCTTGGGATCTATTTCTTGGAGGACTGGACTAACAAAAGCAATGGATGATTGCTTCCCCTCTGGTGGAAGATGAGAGATGGTTGTCAGATAAAGGTGAGTAGATGACTGCTTTCAATTTCAGAAGGCAGGTGTTTGCTGCCAATGCAGGGGACATGGCTTCGAGCCTTGGTCCAGGAAGATCCCATATGCCATGGAGCAACTAAGCCATGCACCACAACTACTGGGCCTGTGCTCTAGAGCCCATGAGCCACAACTACCGAGTCCGTGTGCCATAAGTACTGAAGAAGCCCGTGTGCCTAGAGCCCATGCTCCACAACAAGAGAAGCCACCGCAATAAGCCTGTGCACCGCAACGAAGAGTAGCCCCATTCACCTCAACTAGAGAAAGCCCGCACACAGCAACAAAGACCCAACACAGTCAAAAATAAATAAATAAATAAATTTTAAAAAACGTGCAGAAGGCAGGTGTTTGAACCTTCAGAAGATGTTGTCAGAAGAGCCTTTACAATGATTGTGGATAACAACACCATACTTAATGCATACCTGTCTGGGAGAGCAGAGAAGCTTTGATATTCCTTAGTTTAAACTTCTTCAATTGTGTCATGGAGATGAATAC
>NW_020173940.1:1859292-1890770 GCF_003031525.2 Neophocaena asiaeorientalis asiaeorientalis | reverse complement strand
AGAAATATGAATAGTGATAATACTAACACAGTTTTTATATAGGATACAATGCAATTTTCCAAATATTTATCTTATTTTAAATATCTGAGATTAAGCATATATTTTTGAAGCTAAGTGCTAGTTATTGTATAAATTGTTCAGGAATGGAGAAAGATTATAAAGAAGACATTGTTAACCCCAGGTAGGCCATTATCATTGTTAGCGCTGTGAACAGTAAAGGTAGGCTTCCATTTGCCATAGATATTTCTTTTCTCCATAAATAAATTCTCCTACAAAGCCTTGATTTTATGCAGATGCAAATGCTAAAGTGGGGCAGGAAAAAGCAGTCATTCATCAAACACATAGATTTTGGAGTTTAATTACTTTTAAAATGTTTTCCATAATTATTATTCTGTTCCAGAGGTTTAGTTTACCCTCTATTTAGCCTAGAGATTTTTGCTACATTTATAGTAAATTGTAAAATTTTTGGATTAATTTAGAGTTTGAAGAGTTTGTGAATTCATTTATTAGACATATTTTTCTCATGACTTCATTTTAAAATGAGCAGTTAAAAATTTAATGGAAAGAATTTAAAATTTTGAGTTAACCTGATTTGGGGGGAAATTTTTTTTGTTATCAGAGATGCATAAAGGCAACAAGCTGAATTTCTTAGCTTGACAACTCAATGTCTATTTCTTGTCATACTTTTCATGAAGAATGTGGTAATCTGTTCATTGCAAATCTTTAGTATAAAGAAGCTCATGTAAGAAAAGGCACATTAAAATAAGATGAGGATAATAATAGATGTTCTAGATGCAGTCTGAATTTCCCTGCCAATTACATAAAAAATGACATTATAATAAAAATCAAAGAAATAAACTCAAAGACTTATTCCTTGCCACCTAGATATTCCTGTGGTATTAGTGTCCTCCAGTTTGTGCATCCTGCTGGTTCTACTATATTCTCCCAAACGTTTAACCTGGAAGTAAAGAAAGACATATCAAAAATTTTGTTTGACATTTCTAAAGGGAATAAGCAAAATTCTTAAACACTTTCTTAACACCTGCTTTGTGTAAGTGGCACTACTGTTGCTTACTAGAAGCATTGGTGGCATTTGCCTTGGTGGAGGTACTGTATCAAGCTCTGTCATTCAACTTAAAGAATTCTTCAAGATTTAGTAAAGCAAATAGCAAAGGGAATATACAAGGTGAACGCTCTCAAACATGAATCTTAAGGGAGATTATAGTAGAAGAGCCTAGGAAATTATCTCACCAAATATAGGAAAGGAAAAGCAAAATAGCTAAACAGAGTGAACAAAGAGAGGATTAACGTAACGGGAGAGAAAAGTCAGAGAAGTAACTAGTTTTCTAAGATGATTCAGTTTACTGAATCATCTTAAAAGTGGGAAATTCCCATTATTAAAATATCAATATAACTTAAGTTTTCATTTAGTAATTAATTTGCTATCATGCAGGAAGATATGGGTTTACCCAATAAAAAATAAAAGGCAAAATCAAATTTTGGTCTTTTGTGTAACAGTCAGACATGACTAAATTAAAAAATAATATAAAACAATATGAAATAGCAGAATAAAAAGAAAACATATACTCTTAACAAGTTTCCCTACCTAAATATTTTAAATTTCTTTATACCTGTGTGGAAACAATCTCAGAATTTATCTATTTTGTCAAAGCTAACACCTGGAAATATTGTTATTGGCTTTCATTTTTCTTTTTTTTCAATTATTTTATTGTGATGAAGAGGGCATTTTACCTGCTATATTGGACAGTTCAAAGCCTTCCTAGAATCTTATTTGTTACCAAGCATAAAAGGTCATCATGAATGTCATTTGCTGCTATTAAGCACAGAAACATGCACCATTGAAGAGAATAATCTTATGTTTAATTAAAGTAGGAGGTTCTCTGAAACTGTCAGCCAGCTGTCTGCTTCTGTGATGTTAAAATAAAACTGAATTAGAAGAATCATAGACAATGCTAGAAATATCTAAGTAGCATTCAATAATATAAAAGTGGGAGATATTCAAAGTTTAAGGTCAATTTTCAAGACTGCCCCCCCCCCCACACACACACAACACCTTAAATTCTAGTCCCATTTTGGCCTCTTAAAAACAGAAAAAGCTTAACATATTGTTTCCCTCATTGTCTCCATTAGAGTGAAAGAGTAATTACCCTTACAATGTCTTTCATTCTGTGACCTCCAGAGTCAAAGCCACAGTCATATATAACTGAAGTTTTTCCCCTAAATTACCTGGCTAATTGCTTAACACTATACTTCACTTAGGCAAGATAAAATAGGCTGGAGAGAGAAGAGAATTACAAAAATTTTACTAATAGTTATCTGTAGAATTTAGGTGTTACTATAAAGAGGTTTTATTGTCTCAAAAGGTTTTTAGAAGCATTTCTTTGGTTCTGGTTTGTAGACAGTCACTATCTTGATTCATAAATGAAGATAAAGTTCATATCATATTCCATTTCACAGAACACTTTGAAAGAAAAAATTGATAAAACTAAGAAAGATGCAGATTGATATCAATGACTTTTTTTTTAATCAGATGGAAATAATTATTTCCAAAGATAATATGCTGCATTTCAAGGTTTGCTTTAGGACTCAGAAAGCATTTAAAGCAGACTGCTTTTACATTGCTTCAATTAGGAGGTTTTCAGTTATATACACATTCCATGCCAGATTTTTAAAAACAGTCTACTACCATATAGTTTATTAACATGATAGCTGAAGGTGGCAAGGATGTGCTACTCCATTTCACTTTTTCCAGCTCTGGAAAATAGAGGAAGTGTTGACTAAAACCTAACACACACTCATATACAAACCCATGCACAATATTTATGATCCAATACATGAATGGATGGATATGTGGATATTCATTTAAGTTTTATGGATGATATTTTGTTGAACAAAATTATTTTTCTCCCAAAATTTATTTTTGCCTGGCTTTTACAGGGTCTGAAAGTTTTATCATTAGTGGAATAGAATATTCAGCATGTCACATTGATCACTGTCATTAAAGCACAAATTAAAATTTTAGATTGGCTACCTAGTCACTTAATAGGGCTTTAGTATAGTGGGATGAGAATCAGGTAGAGTTTTATTTCAGAGACACAAAGGTCAGAATTGATATTCATTTTATTAGTGATTCTACTAAATCCAGGCCCTCTGTTGAAAGGAGAAAAAACAATCTGAGAGGTTTCATTCACATTGTGATTTTAATCTACATTTCTGTAATTATGAGTGAGGTTAAGAATCTTCATATGTTTGAAGGTTATTTATATCTCTCTTCCTGTGAATTAGCTGTTTGTATCTTTTGCCCTCTTTTTCTATTGAATTCTTGGTCAGTTCTTTTCTCAATTTAGGGAGGAGGTAGATCTTTTGTCTGAGATATAAACTGATAATACTTTTTCCCCATTAATCTTTTGTCTTTGTGCTTTGCTTGTACTTTTTTCTTGTTATATAGAAGTTTTTTTTTTAATGTTGTCACAGTTATGAATATTTCATTTTAGGAATTTCAAATTCCAAATTTGAGTCATATTGAGTCAAAGGCCTCCCATGTTTTGAGGCTCTGTAGGAATTCACCAATGTTTGCCTTTAGTATATTTATGGTTTTATATTTTTAAAATTTATTTTTAATTGTGGAAAAAACATTAAAAAATTTTGCCATCTTAGCCAGTTCTAAGTGTACAGTACAGTGGTGTTAAGTATATTCCATTTGTGTACAACCAATCTCCAGAACTTTTTCATTTTGCAAAACTGAAACTACCAGTTAAACAACTCCTCATTTCTCCCTCCCCCAGCTCCTGACAACCACAATTCTACTTTCTGTTTCTATGAATTTGACTACTCAAGGTATCTCACATAAATGGAATCATGTAGTAATTGTCTTTTTGTCTGGCTTATTTCATTTAGCAAAATGTCCTCAATATTTATCCACATTGTAATGTGGAACTCCTTTAGAATTTCCTTTCTTTTTAAAGCTGAATACTATTCCACTGTATGTATATACTAGATTTTGTTTATCCAATTATTTGTCAATGGACACTTGAATCGCTTCCACCTCTTGGCTATTGTGAATAATGCTGCTATGAACATAGAATCACAAATATCTCAAGACTCTGTTTTCAATTATTTTGGATATATACCTAGAAATAGAATTGCTAGATCATACTGTAATTCTATTTTTAATTTTTTAGAAACTGCCACAGTGTTTTCCATAAAAGCTGCACAATTTTACACTCCTGCCAACAGTGCACAAGGGTTACAATTTCTCTTCATCCTCACCAACCTTTGTTTTTGCTGTTGTTTTTTCTTCTTCCTTTCTCCTTTTTTTTTTCCTTTGATAGAAACCATCCCAGTGGGTATGTGATGATATTTCATTGTGGTTTTGACTTTTATTTCCCTAATGATTACTGAAGTTGAGAAACTTTTCATATGTTTCTTGGTCCTACAGTCATTTGACAACATATTCTGAAGGGAACTTGATTATCTTTATTTTCTGCTGGCCATAATATTGCTCCACTATATTAATGTCATCATCTTGACTTGACTTATGGAGCAGAAGTTGTAGGTTCTCTGGGTGCCACAGTAGGGACACTTGCACAGAATATGACAGTAAATAAATCCTCTAAAATTCAGGGCCTGCCAGTGTAAGTTTTTTAGAGTCTTCAGCATGCTCAGACTTCTGCTCCAAAGTAAATAATATGTTATTATACCTTACTGTACCTCTGAAACACTAAGAAAGAGGCACATCACTTTCAGGTCTCTTTAGATTTTGGAGATAGTACATACCAGACTTGGGAATACCATAAAAAATCATTTGTTGGGTGTCTTGGAAGGACCACAGTTTTGAATGGGGCCCAGAGTAAAGGAGGGGGCTTTGTAAGAGATTTGGTCTACCATACACATGGAATCTGATTCTTGGGACATGTGACCCAACAGATTCCATGGTGTTATAGGTATTTGTGGTATATAAGGACTTTCTCTGAATATCTAAAGCCTTATCGGGGGAGTTGCAATACTAACCTCTAAAGTCTCTGGAATAATGCCATAACATATTCACCAGATAAAGATTTACCATCTGAAAAGCAGCTTCTTCTATGGCCCTGGTCTCTAAGCAGATGTTGAGCACCTGACATGGAACATCAAAGATTATACGCTCAGATATGGTCTACCAAATCATAAAGCCAAGTGAGGATAAAGGTAAACCATAGTATGGTAGAAGTGGTTTATTCAGGATTGGCTCTGAGCTGGCCCAGAGGACATAAGTAAGTTAAAAGAGAGGTGGCCATGGAGCTCCAAGCCACCTACCATTGTTTGAGCCTCTCGCTCAATATAAACCTATAGCTCTATGGAGTGTTATCTACAACCAAGTTGTAGATTGATGGAGTTCTAATATAAATCTGAACCTCCTTCATGGTTTAGATGGCTTGATATATTGATATCAGCTGAAAATGGACTGTTGTTTTTGTATTACAGCCTCACAAGGAAATGGTCGTGAAAGATAGTGCTGGCTTTGAGCAATTTATTGGGTCATAATCTGGTATGAAGGGAGAAATGTTCCGAGTTAGCAATATAACTGAACTTCTGTGTAGTTGAAAGAGCGTGGCTGATAGATCAGGAGCTTGGAAGGAGCAAAAACAGAAGTTTGAAGACAAAGAAGTTTGGGAATCTATATAGTGGTAGTGGGCAAAAAGTGCAGATTGTTATTGCTCACATCAATGACCACCTACAGGTTGCTCTGTGAAAAGACACCTGTATCTAAGTTTTAGAACCTTGGGTATAAATTGAGGTTGGGTTTGTGGAAACCTGTAGACTTATGTATCAAGAGCTCTCCTTTCTTAGTAGTATAGCAAGTAATGGCTTTAATTTCCTCCTTTGATGTGTCAAAAGTACAATCAAAGTTTTTTGCTTGCTTCTTTTTTAACTAGACTGCATATGATTGATTCAGCTCCTTTGTATATTCCTCTTTGTATGCCCACCTTTCCTTCTCAAGATCTATTTTGGAAAACATTTATAGCTTGTTGATGTTGCTTTGTGGACTATCGTACTACATTGGTTGGGTCACCCTAACCTTGTTTATAGCTGAATAAGAGATGAGTGACAAGATGCTTATGTCAATTAGTAATACATATATATTTTTTGTATACTCAGTATTCAATACTCTGAACTCAATGAGCAATCCTGAGATAGCTCATTGTGCTGAATTGCCCACATGTGTACTGTGCTAGTGATTATGCTCAGATTCCAAAGGAGCTGTTGAAAAAAATAATGCCCATATTGGCATGGACAGAGAATAAACAGATGGATTCCTATTGGCAGTCATGGTTTGTCTAATATCTTATATCCTTCCTTAGGGACTGAATGGTGTTTTGGGATGGTAGCTATGAGAATGAGACAAACTTGGAGCTGGATGTGGGACAAAATTTTTAAGCATCTGTCAATTTTGATATAATCAGAAGCTATATCAGTGAAAGCAGAAACATAACAAACTTCCTACAGAACATCTTTCATTTTTCCTTGTTAATAGAATTCTTTTAGGAGTTCCTTCTTATTTACCTTTGCAAATCTGTTCTCCCAGGTTGTAGGATTCTTCTCTGAAACCTGTTCGCCCCTGCTCCCCCACCACCACAATCTTGAACATTTGCACAGATGCTTAGGTTAAAACACCTCTTTGGTTCTAAAATCAATCTTCACTCTGAATACTGTATAGATGTCCCTTTTTTTTTTAGATTCCCAAGCCATAGGTCACTCCACTCTTACTGTAAACCAATCCAGCCTCCCATTTTTCCAGCCAGGCTCAGTACCCTAGAGCATTTTCTTGCTGGGAGACAAATTGTAACCGAGAGAAAGTCTTTGTCATATATATTTACTTCTGTTGCCTAGAATTTGCTAGCACAAAAATAGTATGCAGTAAATATTTGGTATGTGACTAAATAAATAAACAGAGGAAGGAATTATTCAGTTTGAAGGATAACATTATTCTTCTGGAATAATGCTAATAATGTTGGTGATGTAATCTTTAGGCTATAAGTGGTTCTTTTACCATCATGCCATGGCAGCAGGAGTGTGTACATTCCGTTAGAATTAAAGTTGAAGAAAAAGCCATTTAAAAACCTAGCAAAATATGAAAGAGATCAGGGAATTCTATAGTCCCTATCTGGAACTCAAATTCTGGCTCCTTTCAACATACTCTAGTCTTGAACCCCTTCCCTCACTTCACCCAAAGAAGGAGAAAAAAGTTAGTGAGCAGGTAAAAACTAAGGCCATTAATGGGGTCAATTGCTACTTGTTGGATCTATCAGAGTGCTGAGGGTTGAAATTGAACATTTTAACCCCTGTATGGGTTGACATTCTCAGATGAGTGGGTTTCTCAACAAGAGTAAAACATTAGATTCAAAACAGATGGTGCCTCTCCAGAATCCTCTCTGCCTTAAAAGTCCCAGGCAGAAATACTAGGGCTACTCCGCTCCAAAACTTAAAGTATAGTTGTTCTCATTCTAACAGCTCCTTCTGTGGCTTTAACCCCTGTAGCTCTAAGGCATCTCTAAATCTTCTTTTACACACTGTCAGAATGTTAGCCTGGAATTCAGGTGGGGGCTAGAAGGGAAAGGTCACAAGGAGGCCATTTGACCTACTTTTAGTTTTGTAATTTCTTTGTATCATTAATGACACATGTCAAATGAGTTCTCCATGCGGTTTAGCATAACACACTATGGGATTCAGTTTTGGAAAAGCTCTCTTATGGTAATAAATAACATTAGTGAACATTTATAAAGTGTATTACATATGTGCTTTATATTAATTGACCTAATTTTATCATTACAGTGTACCTATGTACAAAAATTCTATCATAATCATCATCCTTATTTTATTTTGAGTATTTTGAGACAGAAAATTAAGTAATGTGTTCAATTTCATTAAACTGTTAAGAAGAGTAATTTGACTTACAGAAGAAGTAGTCTGGCTCCTCATTCCACACTCTTAATTTCTTCATTGTAATTCTTCTCCCTAAACAGAGCATGCATTTGACAGACCTTGACTTCTGGGTAAACTTTTCTCAGGAACTTTAAAGGTGGAGTGTCTATGGAATTACTAGATAAGATTAATTAAGTGACTCACTCTATAAATACCTGTTTAATGTCTACTTTGTGGCAGGTTTTATGTTCCATTATTGACCTATATCTCTGGCCAATAATCTATGCAAATAAATTTCCTATATAAATAATAATCAAAATGATAATATGTCTAAGACAAGGATACCTTTGTCTTTTTTAACACAAGTAAAACAATTGAAAAAATAATAAAAATTTAACATTAGTAAAATATAATTTTGAAGATAGCTACATTTTGAAGAGGTAAATTAAAAGGATAGAGAATTTGAGTAAAATTGTATTTCTAAGCTAGAAAATAGACAGTATAAGAACTTGAGATATATGAAAGTAGAACAAAATAACTTTGTTATGTATCCAAGCTTTAGTGGTACTCATCTCTGATTCGTGTCAGAGGGAAAGATAAACTATCTAGTCAGGCTGTTTGTTAGTAAAAAGAAAACAAAATGAAACATCTGATAGAAGTTTTTAATAGGTCACTATCCAATGAAATATTTCAGAAAACACTGAGGTTCAGAGATAGGACGAGAAATTTACTTAGCAAATCTAGCATTGCCTTTACCTTCATAGATCCACCTAGTTCTAATTAGGTTGGTCAGATGAAAATAGACTGAAGTGCAGCTTAAATGAATAAATAATTATTTATGTTTAAAGACCTGTAATACATTTTCTACTAATACATCAGGAATGACTTCATTCTTTCTTAAATCCCTGATGCCATTTAATGAAAACCTGATCTTTGTCCTTTCCACCAACAGTCCTAAACTGAAATGTTCTCTTATTTCTATGTATATGGAGAACAATATTTATCTCTCAACCAAAGTTTCTGCATTGCAAAACTAAGACTGAGAATAACTACTTTAAACAAAATGTTTAACTACTACACATCTTCCATCTTAGAACATCTTTGACAGCTAAACATTTTATTCTGAATTCCCCAGTGAATTACTATTCAGTTCTAAGAACCATAAAAGAATTACTCTCTCTAGACTCCTTGGCCTAGTAATTCCCAAAATATGGTCTCTGGACCAGGACTTTTGCAATACCTGGAAACTTGTTAAAAATGAAATTTTGTGCCATGTCTCAGTTTACTGAATCTGGGTTAGTGCCCAGAGTTTTAAAAAAGCCTCTAGATAATTCTGATGCAGTTTGGGAATCACTGATCTAGACTATGTTTCCCTCCTTTTTGCTCTAGTGTTTTCATGTGTATATTTCACTCATTGTATTTGACACATTTCATTTGTAAAAGCTGTTTATTCCTTCTATATTTATTAATCAATCCTCCTGCATGTTTTTTAGGGAAATAACTGTGTATTCCCTAATTTATATATTCCCTAGTGACTAGTTGATTTTCTCTCAAATTTTAGGGGAGATATTTGTCTAAGATAAATTTGTAAAGTGGTGTTCTTATCTCTATTTTCCATGTAAATGATTCTAACACTTGCTTCTCATGAAAGACATTTTATTTCTTAAAGAATTAAAAAATCTGGCGACTTAGAAAATGCTCTAGATTTACTAGAAAATCAATGCTTAAAAGTTAATATGACTTAGATTTTTTAAAGTGAATGCTGACTTCCAGTTCTAAACAAGACGAAGTAGATATACCTCTCCCTATTCCTGCCAATAAATACAGCTAAAAACACTGGACACCACATACAAAACAAACTTAAGATGGCTATAAAAGAGAGGGAGGAGAAGGCATATTGGCTAGGACCTGAGGAATGGCAGAGCATTAAGTTCCCTGGGTTCTAGGTTTTCCTTTTTCTTCATATATTCCACCAGGTGTTGGAGAAGTAGGCAAACTGGAAACAGCAATGAATGTAGACTAAAACAAATCCTTAAGAATTTCCTGTTCTCAATATCCAAAAGACAAGGAAAAGGGCAGCCTAACAATAAACATTCAACTCTAAAAACACCATAGGAAAATAGTAGACCTCATACTTTCACCTCCATAAACAAAAGAAGTAGGAAGACCTAGACTTTCACACTTGCCTGGTTATCGTAAGTCACCCCTCTTCTTCACCACAGTAGTCAGAGAAGATCAGGTAGGGAGCTGGGACTTTCATCCCTACCCTACTTGTTCAATGTTTGAAAATCAATCAATGTAATCCATCATATTAACAGGCTAAAAATCACATGATAATATCAATTCACACAGAAAAATCATTTAATAAAATTTACCATTCATAATAAAAACTCTCAGAAACTCTAGGAAGAGAGGAGAACTTCTTCAATTTGATAATGAACTTTTAAAGAAAAACTTACTTCTAATATAATACTTAATGGCCTAAAATTGAATGCTTTCCTCCTAAGATTGGGAACAAGCAAGTATGCCCACACTTGCCAATCTTATTAAATACAGTACTGAAGACCTAAACAGTGAATAAAGCAAGAAAAGGAAGTAAAATGCATACATATCCAAAATGAAGAAATAGCACTGTGTTTATATTTGCAGATGAAGTAATAGAACTGTCTGTATTTGCAGATGAAATGCTGGTATATGTAGAAAATCCAAGGAGTCTATGAAAAAAAAAATTCATGGAAGTAATAAGTGAGTTCAAGATCACAGATATAAGGTAAAAATGTAAACATCAATTGTGTAGCTATATACTAGTAATGAATATGTGGAAACCAAAATTAAAATACAGTATCATTTATACTCATAAAAATGAAACATTTAGCTATAAGTATAACAAAACATAAATAAATGATATAATAAATCTAAAAAAAACAATGTAACAGAACATGTATCCTGGGAATTACAAAAAACTGATGAAAGAAATCAAGAGAAAATAAGGAGAGAGACATATTAAGTTTATGGGCTGGAAAACATAGTATAGTAGAAATTTTAATTGTTTGAAATGATATATAAATTTAATGTAATTCCTATCAGAATCCTAGCAAATTTTTTATGAATATAGACAAAAATTATTCTAAAATTTATATGGAAAAGCAAAGGAATTAGACTGACTCAAAGAATTTGGAAAAAGAATACAATAGGAGGTGTGAATTTATCTAATATTGAGAATTAATATAAAGATACAGTGATCAGGATCATGTGATATTGGCAGAGAGATAGATACATAAAAGAACCCAGATATAGGCCCACGCAAGTAGAAAAAATACAGAAGGTGCAAAATTAATTCAATGGAAGAAGGATAGTGTTTAACTAACAGGAGTGTAGCAATTGGATACCATAGGTCAAAAAAAGTTCATAGATTTAAATATAGAATATAGACATATACAACTTTTTGAAGAAAATATAGAGGAAAATCTTTGAGACTTAGTGCTTCATGAAGAATTCTCAGATGTGATACTGAAAGCAAGATATTTAAAATAAAAAAATTGATAATTTGGACTTGAGAAGTCCCTGTTAAGAAGATGAAAGACAAACCACATATCTGACAGTGTTGTATCTAGAATATATAAAGTACTCAATACTCAATAGTAAACAAGCAAGTAAACAAACAAAACAACAACAAAACCAAATAATCCAGTTAGAAATTGGGCAAAATAAATAAAAAGACATTTCACCAAAGAGGTTATATGGATAGCAAATAAGCACAGGAAAAGATGTTCATCATTGGCCGTTAGAGAAATGCAAATTAAAACCATAATGATATATCATTACACACATAAAAAAAAATGGTGATAACACTAAGTGCTGGCATGAATGCACAGAAACTGAATCACCCATAAATGGCTGGTGGGAATGTTAACTTGCTTATACACTTTTGAAAATGTTTTGAGCTTTTCTTAAGTAACTAAATATCCTCTTAACATACAACCCAGCTGTAGCACTTCTGAACATTTATCCCAGATAAATGAAAACTTATGTACACACAAACACACACACACACACACACACACACACACACACAAAGGCCTGTGCATGAATGCTTACAGCAGCTTTTTTGTAATGGCTAATAACTATAAACAACTCAAACATCCTTCAGTACATGAATGATTATAATAACTATAGTACACTTATAGCATAAGCTACAATTCAGCAATAGCAAAAAAAATGAACTATTGATACACACAAGTTGGACTGATTTCAGGGGCATAATGTTAAGTGAAAAAAAGACCAAAAAGTCATACCTTATACATTTCATTTATAAATTTCATTCTTAAAATGACAACATTATAGAAATGGAGAATATATTAGTGATTGCCAGGGTTTAAAGATTGTGGGAGGGTGACAGGGTGGCTGGTGTTGCTACAAAGGGGTAGTAAAGGGAGATAGTTTTTTTGTTGAAATAGTTCTGTGTCTTGATTTCAATGGTAAGTGCATGAATCTACACATGTAATATAATGGCATAGAACTAACTCACTGTACAAATATCAACTTCCTTTTTCTGATATCGATCTCCAATTACTGAAGATCATTTGGGGAATCTGGGTGAAGGGTAAACAGTACCTCTCTATTATTTTTTGCAACTTTCTGTGAATACATAATTACTTCAAAATAAAAACATAAAAAGTAGTAAAAACCTGTTAGGAAGGCAGATGTGAAAGTCTGTGAAGATATTAAAGGTAAATGACATTTAGAAATGTCTGGTTCTTTCATTAGTCAAGAGTATGCTTTGCCCCAATATGAACAAGTAAATGGCTTGCACATCATATAAATACAGGGCATGGAAGATGTAAATTTTTAGGATCAGATTTGAATAAGAGGATAGATTTTAAGAGCTTAAGAATCAAGGACAGAGATGATGGTCTTTAAGTCAGAAAGGACTTCAGGAAAATGCTATCAAGCTCTAAAAGAATCCCTGAGGAGGAAAGTTACAAAGGTTCTCCCACTTGTTCCAGGCTTATTCAGCCATGACTGCTATTTTTAAGACACTCTGATTATAAATGGACGGGATCTTATTCCTTTAGAACTTAGAGAGTCAAGAGATAGTCCCTAGATCTCAGCTCCTTCACTAAATGGATTTGGGGGAAAAAGAGGCTGCATTGTCATGAATCATTTGTGCTTCCAAGGGTGATGACACCTGTGGGGCCATCAGATGGGATCATGGTGGGATCTTGAACCCCTCTCACACATCAATTTAGCTTTTGAAGATCCCTTCTCCTTTGAACAAAGACTATGTGAATTAAAGAGGCATTTAATGAAAATCAAGCAAAATATTCATTCCTAAGCATTTTATTTCCTTTAACCTTGTTTGCTATGCTGCCTGTCTGTAGCAGATGGTTGGATGACTGGTACCTTCTCACAATGTTAATAGTCATTATCACTGTGTCATTTGAAGTGTTGCTTCCATCCTGTTTATGTCTTTTTCTTTCTCCCTTTATGTGCTTTTGCCTTTCATGTGTGCCACAAATCCCTGATATTCTTTTATGCCTTTTCTCACTTGCTATGGAAATCCTTCTAGATATGGAAAGAAAGTAATAATGAGCCTGTGATGTATGAGGTGACTAACGAAGTGTTAAACCCAACAACTGCTTTCCTTAAAATTCTGGAGCATGAAATGTGTATTTTTCTCATCAGCAGTCCTACCAGTTGGATTACCGCTTTCAAAAATTAAGATACTCAGAGAAAACTTCCATTTTATGACACTTAAAGAAGCTGTCATTAAGATGTGTATTCTGTGACTTATATTGAATGTAAAATGTAAAGGTGATTTATTTAATTAAATGGTACTGAATCAATGCTAATTCATAAATAAAATTGCTAATTTATGGATGCTTCTTTAGTCTTCCATGAACATGTCAAATCACCTCTTGAAAGTGCAGTATTTGGTACTAAACCTTATGTTCTTATATATTTTTCCTACTCTGCAGTTCCTCTGTTAGAAAATCTGACAAATAATGAATGTATAATTTCCACTGCTAGTGAAATTTACATGTTCTTTGTGGCAGAAGATTCTTTAAAAAATGGCAGGCCTAATATGTAGTGTCATTTTAAGGGGAAAATGCAGTCAATTTGGGAAGAAATGCTCAATGTACAAGACTAGAATGTGTGTGCTAGAAAGTAGAAAGGAGAGTGGACAATAGAGAACGTGCCCTATAGGCAAACGGAATAAGATAGAAAAGAACATATTGAGACTAGAACTGTTCCTTCTCCTGAGAAAATCTAAAATTCACAAATCCTATCATTTAACTTTCCTCTTGATGCTTAGCATAGGGTCATATGCCAAAGTACTTTTAAATACAAATACCTGAGCATATCTCTAAGAGTCATTACTATTATCCAGAGAAGATTATGCTATTTTTAACTTTTTATATGGGATTCTAAAACAATTTCTATGTGTTCTTTTAAATATAAGGACCTTTAATATGAAAATTATTATCTGTGAATCTCCATAATTTATAAGCACTTTATGGTTTTCTTTTAAATAATCATAAAATAACTTAAAATTTTAAGTATTGATATAAGATTTCCAATCTCTAAATCACAGAAAATGTTACAACTTGGCAAATCATAGTTCTTTTCTTCTATGGGATTAACATCCATAGCAGTTTTATAAGCTAAGTATGCTGTGTGAGTGATACAATGAGATACATAGTGGAATTTTTAAAATCCATACAAAATATTAAACATGTCAGAGTTGAATTACAGTTTGGAGAAAATTCCATTTACACAGGTAGCATAACTACTTAGTAAAGTAAAATTAAATAATTTTATTCCTTAAAAGATGTTTATAGCATACTTGTAGCCATGTTTCACAGCATAGATTGATTTCTGTCTTTGAAAGATTCTCTAACAAAAAATAAACTCTGTAATGAACTACATTTTAATAAGTTATATTAGAAGTAATAACAACTGTGAAAAAAGATACATGTAGATATCATGCACATGATTTTTACTGTCTTCAAAATCAAACACATTAAGGCAAATAGGGATTGTTTACTCATTTAAATGCTATGAAATATTTAACTTGAAAATCAACTTATATCCAGAAACAGAAATGATGTTCTAATACATCTATCAACAATCTAAAATACATTGATAAACTTGTTTACTTTAGACAATTCATATAGCTCTTTCCCAGTTTTCCAATTTAATAAGCACACATGTAACTTCCGTGGAAAGATACATCTGTCTCTTTTTCTCTTTTTTGGATGGCTTTTGTTTTTAATTACTCACATATACTACTACTTTCACAAAAAATCTACTGGATTTTTTGCAGTCTCCTAATCTTCTCTTTGCCAGTAAGCAAATTCTTCATCCTAGAATTACTGATAATGTTACTACAACTTGTTTCTTGTTGGCAATGTGTGATATGAAGTCAACATACGTTAATGAATAAGGTGAAGATATTTTAATGCTTTGGGGGGAATATGTGAACTAAATTGGGAGAAGAAATATGTGAAAAATTATAAGTCACAAATGTGCACCAACATAAATAGAAAGACTTTGACAGTGAAAAAAATGGACAATGAGTTGCAAATAAATGATTTAAAAAGAGAACAACTGTATAGGAGACTTTATGTAGGCATCAAGTTGAATCACAGAAAAAAGGATAAAGAGTAGATGCAGGAAGGGCAGGTGGTGTTTCTTGAAGAGCTATCTTGGACCTGAGAAATGTCTCTGTTGGTATGCGGGCCTCTCACTGTTGTGGGCCTCTCCCGTTGCGGAGCACAGGCTCCGGACACGGAGGCTCAGCGGCCACAGCTCACGGGCCTAGCCGCTTCGCGGTATGTGGGATCTTCCCGGATTGGGGCACAAACCCGTGTCCCCTGCATCGGCAGGCGGACTCTCAACCACTGTGCCATCAGGGAAGCCCTGACCTGATTCTTTTAATTCATAATTAACTCACTATCAAAATATGTTACCTGATTGAAAATCACATTTTTCTTCCTCTTCCAATTTTTATCTGAATTTTTTGTCCTTTGTACTTTCTATTCTTTGTTGGACAAAGCTCAAATATTCCAAAGTGAAATAAGTGACTTAGTGTAACTTCCAGCACTCTTAATAGAGATTCATGGAAATTTAACAGGGGGTTTTCTTCTCTACAAGAGGGAGACTTAACTCTTGGATACTTTTACTCAACTATGGCTCTGTAAATTCTGGTAAACCTGTTGAAAATGGATCCTCTGCTTTTGTGAGAATATATTTCTGAACATAAGAGGGCAAATAAAATGTTCTCCTTATTACATCTCTTCCAGAGTATGGTATTTTTGAAAAATAACTCCTTTTCTAACATCCTCCATATAAATTAATCTCCTTTTTTTCTTTTTTAAAATTTTATTGCTTGGCTTGAAAAGGCCTGTAGAGAATTTGTTTCTTCTATATCAGCAACAACAACAAGCAATCAGTGCAATTATTTCCAGTACATTTCTTTCTTGATTGAAAGGTCGCTCAATTTTTAAACTTCCATAAAGTGCTTCAAATTGAGCTTACATTTTATCAATATAATTTTCAAGATTATCTTTCACAAACTTCCATTGGTTTGGTCTTTATCTTTTCATTTGTTTGTATATTTTCGTATACAAAAAGTCAATTTAATCCAAATCACTTTTTAATATCAGGACCAAAACAATGGAATTTAATTCAATCAAGATAGTTCATCTCTGACTGCCATTCTGAATTATCTTCACAACTCTTCTCAACCAGAATATCATAATACCATAAGATACTATGGGAGAAGAAAGTTAAGAACTAACCCTGCTCTATTCCCACAGAGAACTCTATAAGACACCATTATACACCTGGTTTTGAGTGTTCTTATCAGCAGAACTTTGCCTAGAAAGTAGATAACAGTCTTGCTGATCTAACAAACTGTCACAAATTTGGTGGTTTAAAAGAATAAAAATAATTATCTCACTGTTCTGTAGGTCAGATATCCAACCCAGGACTCATTAGGCTAAAATCAATATGGTGGCACGGTTACACTCCTTTGGAGGCTCTAAAAAATAATCTCTTTCCTTGCTTTTCAAAGTTTAGAGGCTGCCCACATTCCTTGGTTCTTAGCCACCTTCCTCTGTCATTAAAGACAGCAGCATCACAAGCTCTCTGACTCTACTGCAGTCATCATATCTCTCTCTGACTGCAACTGGAAAGGCTACTAAGGACTCATATAATTAGATTGGACCCCCCATTAAAGTCCAGGATAATACACCTATTCAAAGTTCTTAACCAAATTTGCATCTGCAAAGTTTCTTTTGTGATGTAAAATAACATAGCTCACAGGTTCTGGGAGATTAGGACATGGATGTCTTTGGGTGGTAATTATTCTTTCTACCTCAGTAGAATACATCAAATCCCAGTATGTTGATGTAGCAATATTTGAAGGTATTTAACACAAAAATTTTATTTCTAAAACAAAAAGAGTTTTTGAAAATGGTGTACCTTCCACTTTATAACAAAAGAATATTCCATTTACTTGATGTTACATAAGTATTACTTTAACCCTGTGAAAGCCATGGACCATGTGGTTATCTGGTTCAATGTTATAACTGTTGTCACATTTAAAAATGAATAAAAATACACAAAATGCATCAATTAAAATTTCATTGCTGACAGTAAAAAGATTAGTTGTTGCCAGGTGTTGGGGGTAAGGAGGGATGAATAGGCAGAGCATAGAGGAGTTTTAGGTCAGTGAAAGTATTCTGGTATGATACTATAATGTTGGTTACCTGTCATTATACATTTCTCAAAACCTATAGAATTTACAACACCAAAAGTCAACCTTAATGTAAACTATGTAGGTTTATTGTTCTAATAAACCCAGTTTGGTGCAGGACTTTTACAGTGGAGGGGGCTGCGTGTGTGTGAGAACAGTGGATATAAGGCAACTCTGTATTTTCACTCAATTTTGCTGTGAACCTAAAACCGTTCTACAAAACAAAATCTATTCAAAAAGAAAAAGAAATCACTTACTTCCATCTTTTATCATTTATTAAAAATCCAATTCAATATCCCTGCTTCCCCAATAGTCTTTTCTATTCTCCTTTCTATTCTCTTTAATTCACATGCATCCTACACTCTATAAATTCTCATTTTACCACCTCACCCCTTGAAACAAAACTAACTACTTCCCCACCCAGCCTGTTAGATTTTACCCTTTCCTTCAGAACTTTATTACATAGATTAACTATTTTTACAAAATCCTTGTTCTTTATCCCAAATTCTATGCTTTTTTGTCTATGATACATCAAGATAAAAGTTTAGACCCTTCTTGCAGAAAGGTGGAAATGGGAATAGAAATGGTTGAGTTGGTCAGGTAAATTGCTAATTACAGTGTTCTCTTTGGACCAGTGTGGGAGACGGTGGAGAGATTTTGCAGCTTTTTTAATGTTACTGTATTTATATATTTTTATCTCATTACACAATGAACTGGGTCTAATTGTTAGCCAAAGAAATGGTGACAGCTCTTTCCTGAAGTGGCAAAAGTTCCTAATTAACCAATTCTTTCTTCTCTAGGACTCATATTGAAATTTGTCCCATCTTTCTGCATCAGAGTATGGCTCTTAGAGAATATATAACTGAATTCATTGGAAGCCTTCTCAGTCTTTCCTCCAATGTGCTTCTCTTTTTCTTTCTTTGTACAGTAGCCCTCTGATGCTGTACCTCTTATTCTAAGCTGAACATTCATAATCCAATTCTGCCGTTTTTAGTAACTACCCTTTTTTCTACTAAACTAGCTGTTTTCTGTACTCTATGGTGAGAAAAAATTCTTTAAAGCATTTGTTTTGAATGAAAGGCCCTTATTGCTGAGTCTAATGGAGGAAAATGTACCTTCCAATGCAAAGAAATAGACACCATGGTATTTTTTTTAATGAAACACCATTACATATTGTCCAGGCAGCAGTATTTGAAGAGAAGTTCAAATTCCTTCATCTTTGATATACTATTCAACAATGTGAAAGAGGGGACAGTGAGCTTGTAGCAAGTATTTTAGAAGAATACCACAGAATGTTAGAGTAGACAGAGGATCTTTAAAATGGAGGAAGAATAGGATGAGCATTTGCAATGAGGAAAGAAGAATATAGGAGAACACCCTAGAATACAGACATGATAAACGGTCTTACAATAGATTAGATAGATAGATAGATAGATAACCCCACCTTAAAGTTTCCTTACACACTGATTAGCTAAATAACTGACTGAATTATACATTCAATTAGGAGAAATTCATTGAGTAGGTCTTGAGCATGTACATAAACCAACCATTTTGTCAGAATTTCTTGAGAAAAAAACAAAATAAATTGGATACAGATCCTGCTTTAAGAAATATATGATATATTGGAAGAAGATGCATACATATAATAATCTTGACCCTATAAATGTCATAGGAGTCTAGAGTGGGAAGGAATTCTACTGGGAAGATCAAGAAAATCAATGAGTCAATAAGTTTTGATCAGTAGGACTGAAACATCAGAGGTAACGAGAGAACAACTTAGGAAGCAGGAACCCCAGGGGTAAAAGCAGTAATAATAATCACAGCAAAGTGTTTACCTGCATATATGAATAAGGGGTGTCTAAGAGGATGCCTGAAGCTGCAGTAACAGAAAACTATATTCAAGCTGACTAAACCATAAGGGGATTTACTGTTTCACATAATAAAGTGTCCAGAGGTAAGCAGGCTCCAGCCAGAGGAATTTCATGTTTCAGTTATATTTCTATGCAAGTTTTTTAGTTTTCCCCTCTTCCAGATGTTGGAACTCCTTTATGGCTACAAAGTGGTGGCTATCAGCCCCTGGGATATTAAACCTGTTTGTTATTTATCTCTGGAAGAAGTGGGGTGGGAAATGTCACACTTAACCATGAAATACAAACTCTTCCCTCTAGTCCATTTGGCTCAGTTTACATCTCTTGACTTTCCAGGGCTAGTAGTTGTTGTTGAGGTGGTTCCACAGTGATTTGCTTAGAGTCTAAAATGAGCCATGCTCTCAAGACAGGAAAAAGTTAGGCACTAGATCAAAAATGGAGTTTTGCAAGAAAGGAGGTTTCCATACGCTAGGGCATAAACAGTGTCCTCACCCAGGATAGTTTGGAACATATTATGGCTTCTTGAAACACGAAGAAAAGGAGTTTGTATGCATTATTAAATACTATGTTTCAGATTTTTTAGAATGGAATGACACAAGTTGAGTGGTGTTTTGAAAATACTAGTAACACAGCCATAGGGGATATGATGAATTAGAATGGTAGCAGGAGGAGAGCTAGGACAGAAAAAATGTAACACTGGGCTTCCCTGGTGGAGCAGTGGTTGAGAGTCCACCTGCCGATGCAGGGGATACGTGTTCATGCCCCAGTCTGGGAAGATCCCACATGCCGCGGAGCGGCTGGGCCCACGAGCCATGGCCACTGAGCCTGCGCGTCCGGAGCCTGTGCTCTGCAATGGGAGAGGCCACAACAGTGAGAGGCCCACGTACCGCAAAAAAAAAAAAAAAAAAAAAAAAAAAAAAAATGTAACACTGAAGCAGTAATGAAAGAAACATTTAGTCAGGTGGCTATGAAAATGGAGAATATAAGACAAATGCAAGACAGTTTATGGAAAAAGAATGTGAGGATTTTTAAACATTCAATTTAAGGATAAGGGAAAGTAAAAGTTAACTGCGTCAGTATTCTGTCAGTCAAACATTATCTAAGATGCGTACCATTGAAAGGGCATGTCGGAAGCAGGTGAGATGATGAGTTCATCTTCAGCTCAGTGAACTGAAGGAATTAAAGGACATTCTTATGGCATTCTGTTGGAGAGTCCATAGACTCTTGGAAAATGATGAATGAAAAAAATTTGAGGGGAAAGACCGTCAGAGCATGGTGGTTTGAAAGAAAATCTGAAAGAGAATCTGAAATGTGGAGAGGGAAAATAAGAAAGAGTTCTGACTGGGAAATATCTCAAAACAGATTTATTAAATATGTTCTTTAGTATTCTTCTTAATGGTGATATTAGATACATATAACATATACATGTACACATTTTTAAAAATAAAGATGATAATACAGAATATAATGTACTCAATTTATAGAGAAAATTGGAATTTTATACTCTGGTTTCCAAATGAAAATTAAGATTTCAGGTCTTTTTTACTTAGCTTAAATTTACATTTGTGTCTCTTTTCTTTCATAGAATATCTTAATTCTCATTATAGTAACATAATTACCTACTTCCTTTATATTCAAGATGAATATAATAATTTCAAATAGCAATATCAATTTTACCACTAATAAAAAGAGACTTAAAAAACACAGTTTGGGCAGTCCTTGTCATTAGCATCTATCTAAAAAATGTATGTCTAGCTAACATACAGGGAACATTTCTCCTTTTTGTGATTATGTCACCAACTTTATATACAATTAGGGTCATCCATTTCTATTTGAATTTTGTTAATTTTAGGGAAGATTTTTCCCTTCTATATTAATTTTAGTATATTTAAAATGCATATGAATTGTATCTAAATATTTAAATTGTTCTAAAGCCTAAATTATAAATCAATTATATTCAAAGACATCTAACTTCTATTCCCTATAGACAAACACCTTTTATTAGTTTTTGGTTTATCCTTTAATTTCTTCCTTTTGAAAATGAAAGCAAATGAATGTAATAACACAAAAAATGCATACATATATACACATCTATGTTTTATCCCCCTCTTAAACAGACAGCATACTATTCAAGCATTCAGCAGATTGGTATTTTACTCAACAATACATCCATATGTACTCATGATACTATACTATTATACTTTGATTTGAGATCAATTTCTAAAATTCTGAATCAAGAGAAAATTCTTATGAACTATTGCTAGGTATCACCAAATATACAATTTCTTTTGGATTGTGTGTCAGTAGGATAGGCAGTCAAACTTTTGGAGTTTGCCAATGAGATATATGACATCTCAGTTAAGTTTAAAGTTGAATTTACCTTACTTTGAGTGACATTGACCATCTTTTTATATGTTTATAGATAATTTCTCTTTTTTTCTTGTTTGTAGTTCAGTACTTGTGCATTTTTTCTTGATTTAGTAGACTTTTTCCCTCAAATTCTGCTTTTTTAAATTTTTTTTGGTTTTAAATTTAAACTATGGTCATCATTGTGTGCTCTTTTTCTTTTTTGATCTCCCACCATCATGCTGGCTATAATTCTCATCTTCCAATCTTCCAAGGTACTTAGTTCAGAACAAAAGAAAACAGGAACACAAAAATGGTCCTTTTTTTATTGGGATTATCTAATCTTTTTAAATTAATTTAAGGATATGATGTTGAGTACAAAAACAGAGTATGCTTTACATCTGCTCCAATTTACTTTTGTTTCTTAAAAGAAATATTTTATAATTTTCTCACATTGGTTTCACTCAATTCATATGTTTATATTGAAAGTTGTTTTTGAGTTTTATTAAATAAACACTTTTCTCCATTATATTTTATCAGAGTATTTTTTGAATAATAGAGGCTCCTGATTACACCAATTTGACACACTGCCACGTAACTAAATTTTCATTTTGTTTTATAGTTTTTTTTCATTGATTCTGTTTGAATTTTCAAAATATTTATAAAAAATATCTGCCAATAGAGATAATTTTACCTTTTCCATTCCAATGTTTTTTTCATCTAATTGCATTGGCTACCACTTCCAAATCAAGACTATATGTTAGTAAAGACTAAGACATCCTTGACATGTTCCTGAGATGATTCTAATATTTCCCCATTATGGAGCCATTTCTTGAATAATTCAATTTTATACAGTCATATTTTGAATAAACTCACCTATCACTGGTGTCAGTTCCAGCTAGTTAAATCTAACTAGGTAGTTTTGGAGACAGTGACTAATGTAAATGTAGTGGAGGGTAAGAGCTTGGCTGAAAGCCTCTCTCATCATTTGCCCTCTTTCTATGTTTTCTCCTCTTCTTAACCCTTGCATCCTCTACTTCTGGATGAGCATTTAGGACCAGGGTCATTGAGATAGTCTATCTATGTTGCTTTCTCTCACTACCAATGTTTCATATACAAGGGATATTAAGAGCTTTTATACTAGTGATATGAGTGTGACTTTGGGGGAGATGAAATGGTCCCCTAGAGGCCAGAGAGGCCTGTGAAGATGATATCAGAACACTGACCCATCTGCTAGGACTGTTTTGTTTCCCATTTATGTATATACTTGCCTCAGAATCTTTATAGGGAGAGCAGGTGATTGAACCAAAGAAGGAACTGAGTATTATTCCAATATTTACTCGTTCAAAATGTATTTTGACATCTATAAATACTCCCAGAACCAGAGAATAGCACAAAAGTAATCTAATAATTAATTATGGATAGAATTTAACAGCTGTCAAATCACTAATTTTATATATAAGCCAAAATTCCTCATGCTAGTAAAATGTTATTCTGTGGATGCACTTAATCTCACCCCTTAACTGAAGGGAGCATCATTCCAAGTTCTTGGTTGTGTCACCATGTCCAGTTTTCACAAAATATACAGATGATCAGAATAGTATATTGTTGTTTGCAAGGTCCCTGTTTATGTTTAGCTTGGAGGGCTATTCTAAATTTGCTCACACTTTACGGCCTCTCTGACCATTCACCCTTTGGTGATAAAACTGGAAAACCAGTGAGGGAATAAGGAAACCTCATTTCTGTTGGTACATCTTTTGTAAGTTAAACCTCTGTGCTTCTTACTTTCTAGTATTCCTCTGACAGTTCTCCTTCTCCAAGGAACAATACTGAGTGACAATCCTGTTACACTTAAATGTAGTTGCATACTTGGAATATTTTTAGGCACAATGCTAAAAATATTACAAAAGTATTTTATTTATTTTTAATTTCTCAGAATTGGTCATTTTCCAACATTTTTACCACTTTCTGTGGGAACAGTATTAATGCAATTAGTTTGAATATGTGGAGGTACCAAGACATACGGAGGAAATAAGCAGAGAGAAAAGAACATTGCTTTAACTACTAGAATAAAAAAATACAGTGATATACACATATAGAAATATATCAACATATATAAAATAATAGTAACAAAGTATAAATAAACCTATGCATATTCTGTATAGATATACATAAATATGTATTACCTATATATAACATATATATATAATATACCAACTGTATAATTATAAACTATATGAAATTAGAAATAAAACGTGTTTGTGTGTATATATATGCACTCACAGGCATATATTGATATATAAAATGTGTATACATAAATACATACACACACACACACACACACACACACACACATATCAAGAGCAGGGCCATTACTCCTTAGTGACTCACACGGCAATTATTTTTAACTTCACTATCCTAAATCAGCTATTTTTCATAATTACAAAGTCTGTATCTTGATACTAAAACTTTCCCTTAGTCTCTCCTTTCAAATATATCAGGTCATATAATGTATAGATGGAAGCATAAAGATCTTCTAAGAAAAAGGGTTAAGGTGCTTTCATTTTTAAAAATTTTGTAGGACTATCATCAAAAAGTCTACAAACAATAAATGCTGGAGAGTGTGTGCAGAAAGGGGAACCCTCATACACTGTTGGTGGGAATGTAAATTGATACAGTCACTATAGAGAACAGGTTCCTTAAAAAACTAAAAATAGGGTGGGAGGGAGGGACATGCAAGAGGGAAGAGATATGGGGATATATGTATATGTATAACTGATTCACTTTGTTATAAAGCAGAAACTAACATACCATTGTAAAGCAATTATACTCCAATAAATACATTAAAAAAAATTTGTAGGACTATAAAGTATTATGATGCTGAAGATCAAGATGAACTGAGATAACAAAGTTCGCTTCCCAATGTTTTTTTAATCCACAGTAGAACTTGTGAAAGCATTGGAGAATATAAAAATGTTTTTTTTTAAGTGAAAGAAATAGTAACTGAATAAGACAAAATATCAACATAAAAATGCTTGTCATCCTCTATTTTTTTGAAACAAAAGAGAACATTTTAGATGGGAAATTGAGGCACTAAGGCATTGCCATCATGACTAACTGTTAACTTTTTGCTATAATTCATTCTTCTTATCAGAAGTTAAGCCTGAAAATGGGAAACAGAAACAGTCTTCTCTTTTGGGCTGCTATCATTGTCAATCTAATTCTTTCTCTGCTCCAGTGAACTTAAATTACTAAAAGTAATATAATGGGATGAGTAATTCAATAGGTGTGAACAAATGTATCCCAATGCAAATGACCTCACATTATGAGGTGACTTTTTTATACCCGTGAAAGTGTCATTTGATTAATACTTGGCCTGAGTTCAATTGCTCCCATTGCAATCTTCTACTTGTTGCAATCTGAAGTTGTCTTTCTAACTTGAAAGTTAATACAGAATTTAATTCCTTATTATCATGCTGTTTAATCAGTTTACTCAAAGTTTGACTCACTAGTAATATTTAATTGATCATAAAATAAAAGATGGATGTTGCTTGTTTTATGGAAACTGCTATCTTTTAAAGCCATCATTAGAACTACATTTTTGACCATACCATATGAAGCTCAAAAATCTTTTCTCACCATGATCGTTTTGTTAATGGTGAATCTATAGAGTGGTTGAAGTGAAAAGAAATTGCCATTCAACAATCGGAGACTTTATGTCTCTGTGTCTCCTGCAATCTCTGCCTCTCTCTCTCGTTTTTAAAGTCTACTCTGTCTTCTACCCTTTTCTCTTTTTCTTCTTCCTTCTCTCTTTATTTCTCTCTTTTTCATCTTCTCATCTTCCTTTTTTCTCCCTCTAATTTTTATCTTCAAATTCCTCTAGTAAATCATTTTGAAATACTATGGGGAGAGATATAACTTAAGGTTCACTAAGGAAAAAAGACAACCCTCAGAATGGGAGAAAATATTTGCAAATGAAACAACTGACAAAGGATTAATCTCCAAAATATACAAGCAGCTCATGCAGCTCAATATCAAAAAAACAAACCCAATCCAAAAATGGGCAGAAGACCTAAAGAGACATTTCTTCAAAGAAGATATACAGATTGCCAACAAACACATGAAAAGATGCTCAACATCACTAATCATTAGAGAAATGCAAATCAAAACCACAATGAGGTATCACCTCACACTAGTCAGAATGGCCATCCTCAAAAATCTACAAAGAATAAATGCTGGAGAGGGTGTGGAGAAATGGGAACCCTCTTGCACTGTTGGTGGGAATGTAAATGGATACAGCCACTATGGAGAACAGTATGGAGGTTCCTTAAAAAACTAAAAATAGAACTACCATACAGCCCAGCAATCCCACTACTAGGCATTTACCCTGAGAAAACCATAATTCAAAAAGAGTCATGTACCACAATGTTCATTGCAGCTCTGTTTACAATAGCCAGGACATGGAAGCAACCTAAGAATTGTCCATTGACAGATGAATGGGTAAAGAAGATGTGGCACATATATACAATGGAATATTACTCAGCTATAAAAAGAAATGAAATTGAGTTATTTGTAGTGAGGTGGATGGACTTAGAGAGTGTCATACAGAGTGAAGTATGTCAGAAAGAGAAAAACAAATACCGTAAGCTAACACATATATATGGAATCTAAAGAAAAAAAGAAAAAAATGTTCTGATGAACCTTGTGGAAGGACAGGAATAAAAACGCAGATGTAGAGAATGGACTTGAGGATATGAGGAGGGGGAAGGGTAAGCTGGGACGAAATGAGAAAGTAGCATTTACGTATATACAGTACCAAATGTAAAATAGATAGCTAGTGGGAAGCAGCTGCATCACACAGGGAGATCAGCTAGGTGCTTTGTGACCACCTACAGGGGTGGGATGGGGGAGTGGGAGAAAGATGCAAGAAGGAGGGGATATGGGGATATATGTATACCTTTAGCTGATTCACTTTGTTATACAGCAGAAACTAACACCGCATTGTAAAGCAATTATACTCCAATGCAGATGTTAAAAAAAAAAAAAGAACAAACTTGTTACCAACAAAAAATTAAATAAATAAATAAATAAAATACAGTTAGAGCAAAACAAAACAAAAAGAATCAACAGTAAAAAAGACATACAATAAAAGAGAAAGGAAAGCAAAGCCAGGGCATGCTTGTCATAAGGAAGTGGGGCAAAGATGTGAGCAAAGGCAAAATTAAATGATGCAAACTGTGCAAGGGATTTGACAAAAACTGTAATGAGTATTGGCTTAAATTGATAAGAATTTAATGTATTTGAAGTATACTATACATTTGCAGGTTAAAACAGAGATTTCATCTGTTACTTTGTTGAAGAAAGGGCAGCATTTATACCAAGGGTGTGGTAGTGCTTCTGTCAATAGTGTATTGATTCTCAAATTAACCTGCTCTTACAGCTTGAGTTTTGGTAGTTTCTGTATTTGTTATAACAGAGAGACACAAACAAGAATCATTAAAGAAACTTCAGTAGTGTTAATATAAACGAATGAATAAAAAAAGAATCTGAAAAATCATTTTGAACAGAGGGTTCATAACTCTGAAAATGGCATAAGAGTAAAACAAGAGAAGTTTGAAGTAACTTTGGGTAGTTAGAAGGAACTGAGCTTATACAACTTGAATGCAGAATTTAAGAATTAACATTTTATAACTGACTACTGAATGCAATGAATATCTCAAGCTGTAAATTCTTTATGCTTTTAATTTTAATTCTATAATTCTTTATTTATTAAACTGATTTTACCTCAGATGTTATGTAACAAGAATATGATAACCTATGGATTAAAGGCTTGGGGACTTTATAAAAGGTAAAATCAATATCTGGAGGGTTTTAAGACAAATAATTTAATGAATTTTTAATGAATTTTTTTAACCATTAAGAATTTCACATGAAGCTAATGAAGAGAAATAAAAGGTAATATATAAAAGGTAAATGATTAAGGGGGGGAGAAAAAATAGATGATAGTAAAAATTAAATACAGCAAGAGAAAATATTTTTAAAAATTAAAGATTGCTCTTTATAGCAATCTAATCATATTTTTTACAAAAACATAGAGCACTATAATAAGGTATGTTTAATTATGCTGTGACATATTTGTCATGATATTTTCTATATATTTTCCTAGGATATAATCAACTAATTGTTAGCCAAGTTTTTAAGTGTTCTAAGGCACACCAAATAGCATTTTATGTGTTTTCTTTATTTTCTTTTCTTTTGTGAAACTTTGGTTCATTTATAAGGGGACGAAATTCATGCCTATTGACCCTAAAATATTTCAAACCCAAAATGATAGATGATAAAGTTAAAGGTAATAATATGTGCTGATAGTAAACCCTAGCCATATATTACATAATAATGGAGTGCTAACAAGTAAGTATTGTTTTCTGTATTTATCACAGTTACACCCAGTAACGAATCAAAATGTTCAGAACTGTTTTTTGTATAAATAAATATCCCATCCCACATTTTCTTACTCTCAAACTCACTCCAGAGAGTCTATCACATTTTACTTCAAGAAGTTATTTCAAAACTCCATATAAAATATGACATTTTATTTATTGATTTATCAACCATAGAAAATATACATTTACACTCCAATGTGAAAATAATGCTTTAACTCATACAATCTCTCCTCTCTTCTATTCAATATATGATAGTGTACATTTATTTGTTTTTCTATTATCTTTGAATTATTGATTGTCACTACCAGTTTTTATCAATTTTTGTAATATCTTTGTGATTTCCTACTCTCAAGGCTAAAATTCTTAGTGGAAACACAAAAATATCTTCTAAGTTTTGACCATAAAGTGACTTAAATTCTTAAAATTTTTATTTTGCATTAATGTGGGAGGATTACATTTTGTTTGCTTAAAGTTTCCTATGGACTGAATTTTATTTTATTACCCCCAAAATACATATGTTGAAGCCTTAACCCCCATTCCCTCAGAATATGACTGTATTTGAAGATAGTCCTTTAAAGAGGTAAATATTTTAAAATGAAGTCATGAGGATGGGCCCTAATCCAATCTGACTGGTATCCTTATAAGAAGATGAAATTTGAACACACAAAGAGACACAAGGGATATGCACGTACAAAGGGAAGAGCATGTAAGGACAACGCAAGAAGGCAGCCATTGGCAAGCCAAGAGGATAGGACTTAGAAGAAACCAAACCTGCCAACACCTTGATCTTAGACTTCCAGCATACAGAACTGTGAGAAAATAAATTTCTGTTGTTTAACTACCCAAACTGTGGTGTTTATATTATATTGATATATATTGCATATATATATGAAAATAGTTGCTTATTATTATCATTACTATGGACATGATTCTCTCCTTAAACTAGATTCATTAAATCCTAATTCAATACTCTTTCTATGGCACAATGTCACTGGGGTCTCAGAGCATTTTAGACCTGAAAAGAACCTAAGGATAAGAACGCTTGAAAAAAGTGTAATCACAAGTCTGAAAGTATAGCTCACCCAAAGTCTTGCAAATTAGACAAATAATATCAAAGTAAAAAATATATGAGTTTTAACCAAAGAATCATAACTTGGGTAGTGAAAATATGAGTTGTAGGAGAAATTGTAAGAGAAAGAGAAATAGGGTGAAGTAAGCAAATTATTGAGTTAACATGCTTTTTTCCTCTTTTTATGTTGTTTTGAATTTTATTTATGGTAACACAAAGATAACTCTTTTTTCTATCCAGAATTTCCATAGGTGCCTTTAGAATGGTAATTAATTGCTTCTGTGGCAAATGAAATCTATACAGGTTAAAATTTAGCTTACTGAAAATAGAAGGTCTGCTATATTCTGAAATAATATCCTGATCACATTTCTTTTATTTACAAAGTTAATGATTAAGACAACAAAGAATATCCAAACTAAATTCTTTCTCCCATTGTGAAACATTCCAAATGAAACCTCAGCCAGTACGAAATCAATAGAAGGAAAATCATGTCAGCTGCTTCTACATCCACTATCAATTATTGGTTTCTATCCATCTTTTTTCATGCTTTAAGAATTTTGATGTT
The DNA here is from genome assembly GCF_003031525.2 of Neophocaena asiaeorientalis asiaeorientalis. Lineage (NCBI taxonomy): Eukaryota > Metazoa > Chordata > Mammalia > Artiodactyla > Phocoenidae > Neophocaena > Neophocaena asiaeorientalis. The sequence continues at coordinate 1,860,793 of NW_020173940.1, read as the reverse complement.
GCTTACATTAAATAAGTTTTTTGTGAGGATAAGAGCATTAAAATATCTAATAATGAGAAGTACCTTGAATCATTAAAAATATTACTATTCTGGCAGATCGGCAGGCTTGATTGCACTGTAACAGTGTAGTGAAGCACGGACCTCTTACAGAGACCAGTTTCACCTGAATTCTAGGTCTGGCTCAGCACTGACTACTTCTGCTGACCTTGGGCAAAGCTTATAAATTCTGTGGAAGTCACTCAGTTATTTAATCAGAATACTTAGGAGTTTAGCAAGCTAAGTCAGAATATTTAGGAGGTTAGCAAACTAAGTCCTATACTTAATAGGGAGTGTGTAAACTATTATTACCATTTAAATTTTTGTTGGACTATATCATTTTTAGTGTTCTCCTCTCTAAATCTACACATTTTATAATTTCCTTAAAGATTAGTGCCAGGATTTCTTACTGTTGATAAGTCCAAGATAGAATAAAAATAATATAGACTTCATTATGAGGAGCTTTCAGTCTCTTAGAGTTCAGAAAACAGTAAATACTAAGTTACCAGATTCCATTAAAATGAGCTCTTAGCCCATAATCTTATTCTTCAATTTAGAATATGTTAACGTTGCTTAATGATCAGGGTGTTTGTGCTTCTCTATTAGCATAAAAAATATTGATTCTTCATTATAATAAAATATTCTTCTATTGCATAGTCTGTTTTATGAATTACAGTACACATATTTTGTGTCAATTATAGACTGCAGAATAAAAGGTTACACTTCAGCCTTCAGGCTGAATCATTTGTTTGGAGCTTACTGATGTGTTCTTAATTCAATCTGAAGTGTTTCCCCACCCACAGTTTGTAGAGAAAGGGATGCAAACATTTTTCTTCATTGGCAGTGGCTGGAGAATGCATCAACATGAGAAATATTTTCCAGGAGGGGAAAAAAAAAAGGAGGTATACTCTGTGAATAACATTCTCTCTGTCTCTCCCAAAGGGGAAAAAATAAAAAGATAATCATAGCAATGTTTATAACGTTTCTTTTATCTCAAAGGAGCCTCCAAGCATTTTAGAAATGTTAACGATGATCTGGTTCTGTGGGATTCACATCTCTTTTCACTGAAACTTATTCATGTTTAACAGTGCATGGGGATGACAGACCCTGAAGAAATCTCTGCTGGATTTATGATCACATCTGTAAGTCTGAAAGGAGAACACTGCTTATTCCAAAGTGTCCACGCTAGGAAGTGTATCCGTCACATAATCAAAGGCATGGGCTCCTACATATGCAAAACGTAACAGATAACATTCACCTGCTCTCAGATAAAAGTATTGATGAGGCATCAGGGGATACTTTGCCCACCACCATCTGGTAATGGAGATGCATTATGCCTGTTAATAAGAGCAATAATAATCATTTGAGAACATTTAATATTTTCATGTGAGTTAACATTATTTTTGCCTCTTTTGTCTTTTTTTTTTTTTTTTTTTTTTTTTGGGTAACGGGGCCTCCCCCTTTT
>NW_020173940.1:1794857-1859142 GCF_003031525.2 Neophocaena asiaeorientalis asiaeorientalis | reverse complement strand
TTTTTTTTTTTTTTTTCCTCTTTTGTTTTTTTTTTTTTTTTTTTTTTTTGCGGTACACGGGCCTCTCACTGTTGTGGCCTCTCCTGTTACAGAGCACAGGCTCTGGACGCGCAGGCTCAGTGGCCATGGCTCACGGGCCCAGCCGCTCCGCGGCATGTGGGATCTTCCTGGACCGGGGCACGAACCCGTGTCCCCTGCATTGGCAGGCGGACTCTCAACCACTGCGCCACCAGGCAAGCCCACCTCTTTTGCCTTTTATAAAAATGTATTAAGTGTTCAGAATCCTATATTAATGCACCCATAGAATAGTCAAACACAACTATTATTTCCAACATAGAAATATTTATCTGTTGTTGCTGAATTTCTTTATCTACACTATATGGCTGACCTGAACAATGATGACATGTTGCAAATTCTACAGTGATGAGGAACATCACCTGCACCATTACAAACAGGTGTTGAGATTTTATAAATACAAACATACACACCTATGCACATGTATAATCATGTATCTGTGCATATTTAATATATATTAGTTTCACAAGGCATTGATTTATATCATGTGCTATTATTCACCTCACAACTACTAATAGTTAAAAATGGAAAGAAAAGAATATATGGAAATATATTCCAGTTTTTACATTCCATCATTATTTATGCTACTTTTTGGACAAATTTGATTCTTTTATATTTTCATTCATTGTATTGGAATTTTATTCATTATATATAGAAAACATTTATTCAGCAGTTATTAGACCCTATTCTAGTCATTAGGCATTTAAAGAGAAATATGATGCATTCCTGAAGAAGATCATATTCTTCTAGGGGAGATAAATACAAAAACAGTAAATAGAGCACCAAAAGAACACCAAACAGGCAGTTCATAGCTCTGTAATATAATATAAAGATGAGGCAGGGGTGATTTTACAGAGGAGGCAGCCTCTGAATTGGGTCTTGAAGATTGAGTAGAGGATCCTAGCCAAAGCAAGCATTCTGGCCAGGGTTCTAATTGTAAAATTAAATCAAACTTCTAGCACTGACTGCCATGAAGATATAACCTCAGCATTAGCAAGGTCAAGTGAGTAAAAGATAGTAAGAGTTTCAAAAATGTGAGCAGAGCAATTGACTGATATACACTCTCCCTGCTCCCATACTCACACATACCTGGCTAGAATTACAGGATATGCTGTACTCCCAGATCTTCAACACTGCCCCATGCTACATACATATTTCCCTCCTATGTATCACTTATAATCACATCCATAATCCATTTTTACCTTTTGTATGTAACCCTTTGTTTTCTGCCCCTTGTCCTAATCTGCTACTGCAAAATCCCATCCCCATGGGGGTGTTTTCCATAACCTCAGATTGAATAGGATACCATGAGACATTCTTCTTTTCATTTCTCTTCTTCTTCTTGTCTCTTTTCCTCTGGGTACTGATATGTGCCTTGGAAACCTCTGCTCTTTCTGTTAAGCAAGAGATTAATTTGGCTCGACCCCAGAACTCTCTCTACCTGAGATGAAAACAACCATTAGATCTTCCAGATTTCCACAAGGAATCTTTATTCCTTGCTGTTGCTAACACACAAGAACCCTCCTGGTTCTAAAGATCCTTGGCAATTTATTGGGAAATCAGAGAGAGAAACTAAGCTCATTATGCCTACTTTGTTTCACTAGATGTTCAGCTCACTTCCAGAAGGCTCCTTCATCCCTCATGTCAGTAGATTATTGTCAGGCCACAGACTGACTAGATATAACAAGGAAGGACTGAAATCCCAAAGTGAAACAGAAACAAAATATAGATAGATGTTATGGGTTGCACTGTGTCTGCCCAAAAAGATTTGTTGAAATCCAAGTTACCAGTATTTCAGAATGTGGCTTTATTTGGAAATAGAATGTTCTCAGAGGTAATCAATTTAAAATGAGGTCATTAGGGTGAGTCCTAAACTGTGACTGCTGTCTTTATGAAAAAGGAAAATTTACACAGAGATAGACATGCACAGAGGGAGGATGATATAAAAAGATACAGGGAAAACACCATGTAAAGATAAAGACAGAGATTGGAGTGATGCATCTACCACCAAACATTGCCAGAAAACCATCAGAAGTTCAGAGGGAGGCATGGAACAGATTCTCTCTCCCAGCCCTCAGAATTAACCAACACTGCCAACACTTTGATCTGGAATGTCTAGCCTCCAAAGCTGTGAGACAATAAATTTCTATTGTTTAAGACATCTTGTTTGTGCCACTTGATCGTGGCACCCTAGTTACTAGCAAACTAGTACAAATGATCTGCAGTTCCACTTCCCCTTCTTGGACATGGTTCACCACACTGCATTATGGAAATAAATACCTTCTTCCCCACTAGATGCAAGATTTAGAAGTGGCAGGTACTGTGTCCTATAAATTTATGTTTCTTTGCAGCTCTAGCCTATTATTTTGCACACTACAGAAATGGAATTAATTTTTGCTAAATACATTTTAAAATGGGAAAATACACTGAAGCTACTGAATAAAATAACTCTTAGTTTCACCAAGAAAAAAAAAACAAGGATAAATGGATGTAAACAGTCATGGAAAAACAAAATCATTTCCTTCATTTTGTTTAATATATAATAGATCTACATACATACACATATTTTCTCAAAATCATTAGTATTTATGACTATGAACTTTCAATGGAAGCAGATACATTTTATAGAAATACCCTAATGCCATATATTTATAATTTTATGAGAGCTTGTTTATTTCATAAAGATTAATTATGGTTTTAATCTCACTCTATATGAATGCAACTGAAAACACAATTTTGACTATTACATTGTTTTGTATTAAATCATAATACATTTTTAGCATCAATGAATCTAGCCTGATTTAGAATACATTAATATAAGCAGAAACAAAAATTAATTTAAAGGTTAGTAGTTAAATATATCAAAATCACAATGCTACAGACTAATAGGCCCTTCTACACCATGAATTGTCTGTATTATTATTACTGAGACTTCTATTAGCTCTTTTCTAAGCATATTCATTTGACTACAAAATTGGTTCAATACTAATGCATCACCTATTATGTTGTACTTTAAGGAAAGGAATGTCATACTGGTATAGGCTTTTGTGCCACTGTGAATAATAACGATGGAATATATGGTTTCTTATAGGAAGTCTAAGGTGATGTAGAAAAATTAATTTTTCTCATACCGTAAGTAAACTCATTACTGAATGGTGTCTATGTGAATGAGTGCTTTAGCCAAATTAACTTTAAAAACAAAAGCTATTTAAAATATATAATTATACATCTTGAAAGAGATTTTAGACAAGACCAATTTAAAAACAAATCTTAAACCTTTCAATTAAACTATAAGGCTGTTTTGACTAAACTTTTAATTTCAGGTTATCTCTTTTTGACATTATTTAGATACATCCAAAGAAATAGAAACATTATAATGTATGATGGTGGGAAGCAGTAGAGGATGAATACCATATGGAGATAATTTTTTGCTCTATGATCCTGGTTTCTTTTCTTGGTACAAGGTCAAATATTCAGCTATTATTCTTGAATTTGAAGTTCAAAGTGAACATTAGGGGAAACAATGGCCTGAATTCATATCAGAAAATCTTTAATCTATTCTTATAATTAAGTACAAGTCATACAGGTCAGTTTAATTTTTAATAAATCTAGCATCAATTGAAAATTGAAACAAAAGTAAAAGTCCTTTAAACTACTTTTTGCATGAAATAAATTTTGGGGGAAAATCATTTGATTTTTTATTGGAGATAATGAAGGAAAATTGAATTGACTAAGGGTGACTGCTGATTACTTTTTTTGAAAATTATCAACATGATTTCCTGAAAAATCAATATTTACTCCATTTGACTGAACACCGAGTCCAAGAGCTGTTATGATAGATGATTGGGACATATAAGATAGGCAACTGGGACGAGTTCCACACAAATGTAATTATTACAAAACAGGGAAGATCAGTGTATAAATGAGAGCTGACTTATGTAGTTCAGACTTATGTAGATCAGACTATAAATATTTTGGAAGGGTATTCATCTAATAAACTCACATAAAACTTTCATCTCTGTAGGAGGAACTGAGTTCCACCCTATACAGCACATAAAGATTAACCACACTCACTCTTCTCAAGGATCTTACACATTAAGAGGGAGATACTTTATATGTAGACAGAATTACACCAGGAAGTGGAAAATTGTACATTTTACAAGAAATGTAGAAGGAAAGAGTGAAAAAGTAATTACAGTAAATAAGAGGTCACTACTGACTGGGATGATAATATAAAATTCCTTAAAAGATACAGTACTTATACGTACTATATGTTTTTATATTTCTTTCAAGTCTGTGCTGTGTGACTTTGAGGAAGTCCCTTCAACACTGTGGCTTATGATTTTCTCAAATGATTAAGCTGGTTTGAATGATTTCTGCAATTCCTGTTTATCTCTGAACGTCATATTCTAAATCACCTTTCCAAAGCAGTGAGATCTAGACTGTTTTGACCATCAAAAGGAGGAAGAGCACACTGTCATAGTGAGCTCTAGGCATGGAGCCAGGGAAAGAGGAAGAGCTGAGAGAGTGCTGGCTCCTAGAGACAGTTATCCTGTGTATAGTCTAAGGAATAACCCTCCTTTTAGACCAGTACACAGAATTTCAGTGAGATTTCATCTAATTCCCAAGTCTCTTCTTTGCTCATTTTGTCTGATGGACTTTTATTAAACAAGTAATGTTTAATAAACTGATGGTCAAATAAACAAATGACTGCTATAAATAATCTGACAAAATATGATTAAAATAGTTGCCATATTTGTGCTATTTATTTCCCATATTTGATCTCAGTTAATCTTATTAAGTTTGTAACTATTATACTTGTGAGCGCTCTGAAATATTCTCTTTGCACATGTTTCACAGTGAAATATTTTACCAGTCAGCACTCCCAAAGTCCTATGCTAACATGTTAAACATAATAGAGTAGATAAAGATAACTTTTGGTAAAGTTTTAATAAATTCCATTATTTAGAAGCTAAGATTTAAATTATGGTTTCACCCTGAATGAATTATGCCTATAGTTATAAAATATCAGAGTTTAATAAACTGGCTTTGAGCTATAAATTAGTAAATTACTCAGTGTAATGCAAAATAAAGTAAAAGCTCAAATTATTTCAATCTTTAGCTTGTTTTTTATAATATTTACTTTGTGTATCTACAAGAATTTCTCCTTAGTTATTGCTAAGAACAATCTGTAAATTTTCTCAGCACAGTGAAAACCTTGTGATCTTATACCTCCATCTATCTCTAAAAGGGAAAACAAAACAAGAAAGTATGTCACTAGAATACCACCAACAAATTTTGTTGTTGGAACGTCCAAAAAATGAATCACCAAATAATTTATATATCAGCAGGGTAATTGATTTCTCAAGCCAACCTCCTAAAAGTTTCATGTTTAGAAGCTACATGATGAATAGTACTTAAATTTAATAAAATGTTTCTTTTCCTTATAACTGACATGAGAAAAACAACAGATGGATTTTCCCTGGCCATGAGAGAAAGAACACATATCTGAATGTGAGTCATGCTTTATTTGCTATCCAATGGACCATATTTATTGTAGATAGAGCCTAAGTCTCTTTAATGTGTATAGAATAGACTCCCCCTCTGCCTTACAGATTATAAAATGTTTCTACATGCAAACCTATAAAAATGTGCAACATACACACACACAAATCTACCTGCCTTCATGAATTTAAGCTATAATCATAACTTCATATTTTGTACTAACAACATCAATATGTATATTTGGGTGTGTAATATCACATCTTATATTAAACTTGGATATTGAGAAGTTTGCTTTCTTTTGACAATTATATATTAGTTGCAATTTTTTTTTTAGTTTATATCTGATTGGGCTAATAAACATTTTAATCTTTAGGAGTCAGACTAAAAAAGTCAGATTAAGAATTTGAGGGCTAAGTGAGTTAATTGGGGTTCTCTGAGGCAGGGCTAATTATATTTCATAGCAAACTATAAAGAGTCTGTCAATAATTTCATGTAGACAGATCCATTGTTTTTTTTTTTTAAAGCAACAAAAGGAGAAGCAGCAAAGTGGAAAGCAAAAATAAAGGGGAAGGAGAAGGAAAATGTAAATGACAATGAAGAGTCAAGGGCAGTTAACTTCTTGCCTATCTTCACGGCCCTTGATTCACTGTTTCTACAACTTAAAACTGATTCTCCATTTGCTAATTGTGCCAAAATACTTCTTCATCCATCTTTATTACTATTATCTATTTAATCCATGATTATCTTTCTTTATTCATTAAAGAGTTTTCCCTCTTTCACAGTCTTCACCTCAAGTTCTGTAAACCTATTAGGTGACTTTGACATCCAAGTGGGTAAAACACCACATATGGCCTCATATCCTGCTTCTACCACAATCTGTCAATTTTTATTGCCCTCTTCCTTCACTTTCTTTGACAAAATGACTGTGGGGATCTATTTTATAATTATTCTACCTTAATGTCTAACTTTATTTTTCTGCACCCTGTTAAATGTCATCCTCCACTGTACTTATCTTTTCACAGGTGGGTTGGAATTTTGTTTGTGGACACTCTAAATGCAGGTACACTGAAAGCTCTGTTTTAGCTGGATTTTTTTTTTTTACCCCCATCTGCAAACGTGAAATTTTAATTGAGCACACTCAAATTGGACTCTCTGAGATTTCTCTCGAACTTTCCCTTTCAACATTTGTGCAGTGAAGGGTGAACCCAGCAGGCCCGGGTCATCCATACCCCATACATCCAAAGGAAACTGTGGCCCCTGACCTACTCCTGGGAGGTCGCTCCAAAGCCCCTGGAGGGTCCTGTCTGATGGAAGTTTTTGCCCATCTGGGGGCATGGGTCACATGGACCATGCCGACAATGTAATCTGTGGTGGGGACAGAGGTCAACTTGACCTCCGGAGGGCTGGACACTAAGGCCAGCCACACCGATGGTCAGCCATGGCTATGCGACCAACTGGGATAAATACCTTGAACGCCAAGTTGCGTGTGGTCTTTCCATCCGTGGCCCTGGGAGAGGCCAGCTGGAAGCCTTGACCTTTTACCTTTGCTGATTCTGGTGTATATCCTTTTGTTTTACTAAACTTAACCATGAGTATGACAGCTTTGCTGACCCAGAACTGCAGCAGGTGACACAGTAGAAATGGTGGGACAGCTCCTCAAGGCAGCTAAGTGGCTTCTGAAACACAGAAACCTCCTTCACACTTGCACTGTGGCCCAAAACACACTGCGGGGACTGTGTTCTGAGCTCAGAAAACATGCCCAATGCAAATCTGGGTCGTAATGGAGATCCCATTTCTCGTTTTAACTTTTGACAGTAAGAAACTGTATAGAGCAGTTTGTGATTCAAATAACGTCAGTTGTCACCAGAATGAATGTACCACAGTATATAAGTTTGCAATAAGTACCATTTCATGTAATTTTCCGATGAATTCATAAAGGACCATTATTAAGTATGCAGCAAAAACTAATTTCCAAAGCCACTCAGTGCTTGATAATTGTGGTTGAGAGTGGTTCTTCTCATTCTGAAAAATTCCAATTTCCGCCCCGAGTTAAGAAATCACAGTAAAATTTAACCACTGCTACGCTTTCAAGCTGCTGTACAGTAGGGCAAGTTAAGATATTCTGCTTCCACTTCTTTTTTTCTTGGCTGCAGTGGGTCTTCGCTGCTGCGCACAGGCTTTCTCTAGTTGCGGTGAGCGGTGGCTTCTCTTGTGAGCGGGCTAGATCTAGGCGTGGGGGCTTCCGTAGTTGCAGCACGTGGGCTCAGTAGTTGCCATGTGCAGGCTCAGTAGTTGTGGCACATGGGCTTAGTTTCTCCGTGGCCTGTGGGATCTACCTAGACCAGGGATCGAACCCATGTCCCCTGCATTGGCAAGCGGATTCTTAACCACTGCGCCACCAGGGAAGTCCTCAGTTTCCACTTCTGATAAAAATTCACAGAACTGATGATGGTTAACTCCTTGAAGTCAAGTGCAGCTCATTCTTGACACAACAGGTTGGGTGAAGCATGTAGCTGGACTTTTAAACACTAAAAAAAACCCCATCTGTGAATCTTCAAAGTAGCAACTTTATAACTACATTTCAATTACATTTAATTGCTATGTCTGTCTTTTCCTGTGCCAGAATCACATTCTTATAATTACTGAGAAGAAAAATATTGTCCCAAATTCTAATTTTTTAAAAATTATGTGGTTATTTTTACACAATTATTCGTCCTGATTAATTTTAGAAATTTTTGACATGTTGCAAAATAAACATATTTACGTATATGTAGAAAATTTGGGGGCCACAGACATCCATTAGATAGTGAGTCAGTCTTCCAATTTAATAATAATGTGTTTATCTATGTATTAAATACTTCATTTATGTCATACATTTTATAACTTTTATATAGGTTTTGTACTTATTTTCTTAAACGAATTCCTAGACACATTCTTGCTACTGAAGTTGACATCTGTTTCCATGTTATACTCTCAGAGACCTAATTTTTCACTTATCAGGTAGAAAAATATTTCTATGTATTAATTTCTATCTACCTTAATAAATGTTCATAATACCTCTAGTAGTAACACGTTAGCAATTGCAACATCTGAAAGGAATAATGTTTTTCTCTTTTAGAAGTAATACCTGTGTTTCAATTTAATGAAATATTGATTAGAAATGTCAAATAATGTCAATGTCAGTAATCATAATGGAAAATTTCTTTTTATTTTATTTTATTTTTTTTGCTTTACGCGGGCCTCTCACTGTTGTGGTCTCTCCCGTTGCGGAGCACAGGCTCTGGACGCGCAGGCTCAGCGGCCATGGCTCATAGGCTCAGCCGCTCCGCGGCATGTGGGATCTTCCCAGACCGGGGCATGAACCTGTGTCCCCTGCATCGGCAGGCGGACTCTCAACCACTGCGCCACCAGGGAAGCCCGGAAATTTTCTTTTGTTTCTGATAGTAACTGAAATGTTTTGCGATATTTACTGTGAAGAAAATGTTGACTGATTTAATTTTATTCTTTTTAGTTGGTATAATTAATGTTTATTAGCTTTTGTTGTTAGCTTTTGAGACAAATAAATTTAAAATTTTATCAAATACTTTTTCAGGAACTATTGAGATGGTTCATTTTTTTCTTTGACATTACTACCTGTGGATTGTATTATATTTATATATTTCCTAATCTTGAACAACCTTTGAATTTCTTAAATAAATATATTTTCATAGTTTTTGGATATTTCTGTTAGCGTCTATTTGCCGATGTTATACGTAATATTTCCATCAATATTAATAAATTATATTTTCTGTAGTATCTATTTCATTTGAACTATCTTAGATTCTCAATTTTTTCTATAATCTAGAAATGCTTAGCTTAAGAATTAGTCATTTAGAAAGATTTGTAATCACTTAGCCCAGAAATTTTTCTTATAATAAGTTTATAACAATTTGTGCAACAATTATGGTATTAAATTTCAAATCTATAAAACATCATACCTAGTCCTCTAACTTTTGTTCACTCACTCAAGTCATAATGGCCTTTTTGCTATTTCTTAATATAGCAAGTCATTCTATGTTATACTGTCTGCACCTGCTCTTACCTCTACATGTAAATATTATCTCTACCTGTATTAGAGTAGCTCACTTAACTTTGTTAAGAACCTGCTGTCTGAAGCTGCTCACCCTGACCAGGCAGGGATAGTAACCACTTTCAGGGATCGTCTCACAACAGGAGGTCCCAATAAGGAACACAATGATAAGGAACACAGTAGTACAACAAGCTGCCTCCAAAACCAACCACAAGAATTCAGGAGGGGCCTAAAGGAGGGTAGAGATGCCAGCTGGTAATACTCCTGCCAACCTCCCAGAAACCCTTGCGGTGCAATCCATCTTGACTGAAAGATGCTTGCGCTACCAGGAAGGGTCCTGCGTGAGACCAAATATGGGCATGAGCAAGATGATTAGCCAGAGACAACCCAGAAAGCTAACCCCACCACAGTAAACCCTGAGACTCTGAGCCATGGGGCAGAGCATTTCTCTTAGTTTCCCTTACCCTGCTGTTCTCTGCTCAAGCGCCCCTTTTCAATAAAGCCTTTTGCTTTGTCAGAACTTGTGTCTCCTCTGACAATTCATTTATAAGTGTTAGACAAGAGTCAACTCTCAGGGTCTTGAAGGGGTCCCTATCCCTGGCAATAACTACATTCAGAGATCTGCTTTAATTTTATCATTTTAAGGAGGCCATTCTTAACCACTATCTTATTTAGAGTAACATTCCTTTTTCTTTTCCTTCAAATCCTCTCATCTTTCCCTGCACAAAGGGATTTTTCATCAGTTTTAAATCAGTTATTAGTTTATATTTCTTTGAAAGTAATTCATGTTATTAACTTTAAAATTTTCCAGCATTGTGAGTGATTTAATATACTATTAAGAGCTTCATATTCTTTCTCAAAGATATATGTATGTTGTTATAGCCTTTTTCTTACTACAAATCTTACAATTACTTTTAAATTTTATAATAAACTTCACAGCTTATTATTGTTTATTTTCTATTTTCTTACTCTTTTGAATTTACATAAATACTAAGTTTTGTTATTTCTTATCAATGTCTTCTCTTCTTAATTATTTATTTTCCTTCTTTTCCCATTTATTTAGATGATCATTTTCGAAGTACTCAAATTGACTTTTTGTTCCTGTAAGTTGTCCTTCTTATAATGAGTATTTAATATATGCAGTGTTCTATAGCAAATGCTTGCATTAGATCCCTTATGATATATAATAATTTAATATTATTATCATTTTCTTTTCAGAATATTCTATAACATGCCATTGAATCTCCTATGTAACAGAAGAGTTATTTAAGGAGGGTGTTATTTTTATAGTTCCATGTAGATTTTATTTATGCTTATGTTGGAAAATATGGTTGATATTATGTCTATATGGTATTTCTTTAAGTTTTCTTGAAGTTTTTAGAGTATAATTTTCAAAGAAGGTAAAAAAGCAAATATAAATGAACACTTTTCAAAGATTTTAATGAACATTCATTGGTAAGAAACAAGGAACATGTTAAGCTGATCTAAAACATATTTTTAAAGCTAGGTATATGTAGGCAATTTAATAAAGTCATGTTTGGAAAAGCATACTGACTCAGATATAAAACTTGTTTTTGACTAATGGACCCAAAACCCACAAGCACTGTGGTTATTTGCATCGCAACCAAACAAAATCTACAAATTAAACTGCTCTTGCATATATGTATATTGCCCAGAAAAAAAAAAAAAAAAAGAGTCATGACCAAACCGGTAATTTATTTCTGAGTTTTGCTTAATTAACCTTCTTGTGAAGGGAAGCTAAGAAATAGTTAGCCAAAGTCCCAGTAAAGGATTAAGATTTGGTCATAAGATTATAGAGTGAGTCTCCTCACTCTCACCTTATCACAACGCCAAAAGGGCTCCCATATGACAGTGAATTACAGCTGAAAATACTGCACAACACAGACTCTATCTAAAGAGGTGTTCTTAGGGAAGCCCAAAGATAACAGGGGATGCAAGGAAAAGGACACAGCAAAATTTCTAGCCTGAGGCACCTTCAACTACATAAAGTATTTAACACAGCTCAACTTCTAGCCAGATTGGCAAAATATCTCACATTAAGTGGATATTTACCTCTCTTCCTATACCCAATAAATGACATTTATATACTTTTAACAAAAATTACAAGTCATGCTAAAAGGTAAGAAAACAGAGTCTGAAAAGAGAAAATAAACATCAGCACAAGACTCAGCTATGCTATAGATGTTGGCATTATCAGACAAGGAATTTAAAATAACTTTGATATGTTACTGACTATAATAATAATGTAGACAGCATGCAAGAACAAATGAACAACAATGAAAGTAGAGATATGGAATCTCTAACAATGATTCAAGAGGGAATACTAGAAATCAATACACTGTAACAGAAATGAAGACTGCCATTGATGGGCACAGCTGTATACTGGGCACAGTCAAAAAAAGAATCAGTGAGCCTGAAGATAGATCAATAGTCACTTCCAAACTGAAATACTAAGTGAAAAAAGAAAGAGAAAAATGAGCAGAGTATCAAAGAACTGTGGTACAATTTCCAATAGTATAACATTTATATAAGCTGAATAATTGAAGGAGAAGAGAGAATGGACTAGAGGAAGTGTTAGAAACAATACTGATAGACAATATTAAAAAATTAGTGAAAGGCATGAAAACATAGGTCCAGAAAGCTCAGAGAATACCAAACAGGATAAATAAAAAAGCACACCTAGGGTTATCATAGTCAAACTGTAGTCAAACCAAAGGCAATGACAAATCTTGAAAACCAAAAACCAAAAACAAAACAAAATGAAAGATAGAAAAAAGGAACTTACTTATGGAGGAATAAAGACAACAATTACAGTGGACTTCTCAGAAAGAATGCCTTAAGAGAATGGATTGAATTATTTTTAAAGTTTTGGAAGAGAAATCCCTCCAACTTAGAATTCTGTGATCAGCAAATTTATTCTTCAAAATGAAGCAGAAATAATGACATTTGCACACAGAAAGTGAGGAAATTTACCTGACTTAAATGAAATGTTAAAGAAGTTCTTCAGGCAGAAAAAAAAAAAAATAATACAAGTCAGAAATCTGGATCTACATATAGAAGGGTAATAAAGAAGGAATAAATAAAAATAAATTATTATACAGCTTTTAAAAGAATTTCTTAACAGTTATCTCTTGAAAATAGTAGCAACGTATTAGGTGATTATAGTATATGGATAATTGAAATGAATAACAATAATGTCACAAGGCATGAGAATGAGGAATTGGGGGTACTCAGTTATAAGGTACCTGCATTATATATATAGTAGCACAGTGTTCCTTGGAAGTGGAAGTAAATTAGTCAAAAACACGTATTGTAAAATGTCACTATATACTTCTTAGAATTGCTAAAATATTTTAAAAAAAAACTCTGACAATGCCTGGCAATAATGTGGAACAATTGAATCACAGAATCATTGCTGGTAAGAATGAAAAATGATACAGACACTTTGGGAAACATTTTGGTGGTGCCTTATAAAGCTAAAAAGAGTCTTATCCTGCTGCCCATTAATTGTGCTTCTAGGTTTTACCAAACTTACTTGAAAATGTATGTCAACCCAAAAACCTACACATGAATGTTTATAGCAACTTTATTCATAATCACCCCAAACTGGTTGTAACTAAGATATCTTTCAATAGGTGAATGAATAAACTAGGTATATCCATACAAGTGTATACTCTTTAGTAATTTTTTAAAAAATGAGATATCAAGCTACTCAAAAATATGGGTAAACCACTTGATAAGTGAATGTGGCTAGTCAAAAAAGACCATCTACTGTTTGATTACATTTATATGATAAGCTGGAAAAAGCAAATTTTTGGATACATTACACAGTTGAGTCATTACCAAATATTTGGAGAAAAGATCAACTGAATGGGTGAAGAACAGGGGATTTTTTAATTCAGTGAAACTATTCTGTATGATACTATAATGGTAGATACACAACAGTAAACATTTGTCAAAACTCAGAGAACTTTACAGCAGAAAGATTATGGGTTAATGTAGGCAAATCTTTAAAAAATGTCTTTAAAAAAAGCAGATTATGACAAAATGGTTAGCAGACTATCACTAAACGGTTGATTTAATAAAAGGTCCAAGCCTAAGTAAATTTGGAAAAAAATGGAGCCTGTGAGATTAAAGGCAGCTGTAACTGCATATAAGAACTTTACTCTAATTGATAAAGTTGGTTCCTGTTGGGGTCGAGGGTAACAATTCCAAAACCTCTATATATCTATACTGGAATTGAAAAATTAAATAAATGGCTGGCAGATGGAGAGAGCTGGTTTTCTCACCACTGCGGGGGAGTTAGTAGATAAGTAAGGGGAAGAGACTGGAAAAAGCCATTTGAGTTAGAGTTGGAGATACTGTTTTGAAATCATATTTGAATTGTTATAGATACAGATGGAGATTACATAGATATAGATGATATAAGTATAGATATGTATATATACATGGTTAGTGTACATACATATATTTCTTCCTTCTTTTAGCTGAGAGAGCCTAGAAACAATGACAACCCAATAACAGTAAGCCCACTTAATGCCAAGTTCTTGGTTCTAATACCATATTCCAATATAAGGAACAAATTCTCCTTGGAGAAGTGGCTGATTCTAGGACTGGGGCAGGGAATATACAAGATAAGCTTGGATAATTTATTATGCTAAAAAGTAAAATAAAAACCCTAAAAACCAAACCAACCAACCAATCACAGTGATAAGAGCTATGTCAAATGGAAGAAGAAGACAACTGAGAAAGCTCTCAATGGCCAAAGCTGGAACAATTTGAATAACAAAATTGTATTATATTATAACCCAGAGTATAATATAAAAATCCATTAGTTTATATTGCTACAATATATGATTGAATAAATAAATAATATATGGTACAGGCTAGACATATCTTCTATGCAGAAAAATGCCAAGTAATATATGTAGATATTCTTTCTCAAGGAATTAAAACATAATTCCTCACCTCTTAAATGTGGACTACACACAGTGACTTTCCTATAAAGCATACAGTATGGAAGGGGGGAAGGAAGAGTATCTTTAGAGTGGAGAAACCTGACAAAAGCTACCTAAGCCAGTGATTAACATAAACAGTGACATCATATTGACACTATATGCCCTTGACATGATGTGATGAAAATGGCACTTTACATCTTGATTTTGTTCCCCAAAACTTGTAACATCAGTCTAATCGTGGAAAAAATGTTAAACAATTCCCAGTTGAGGGACATTACACAAAATAAGTGAACACTACTCAAAACTGTTAAGGTCATCAAAAACATGAGAAGTCAGAGAAATTGTCACAGCCAAGAGGAGTCTAAGGAGACAAGATGACTAAATGTAATAATGGCATCCTGGATAGGATCCTGGAAAAGAAAAAGGCCTCAGGAAAAAAACCAATGAAATCTGAATAAAGTAGAGTATTTAACCATCACATATCAATATCACTTCAATTATTTTAACAAATACACCATATGAATGTAAGATGTTGGTTACAAGGCAGAAACTTGGTGTGGGGTATGAGAAATCTCTGTATTATCTTCATAACTTCCGTGAATCTAAATCTATTCTAGAAAAAGTTTATTAAAAATGTTTAAATGTTACAAAGTACTTTGATAAAACACACAGATCCCAGATAAAATTATTCATTAAATTGGGCTGGATTGCTTAAAAGTTTTCATTATCATGGCTGAACTTATGTAAAATTGCTCATATGAACAGAGGAAAATTTTTTCCTTTATGGTCTATCTCTTTTTATTTTATTTTTCCTGATTCCAACTTGAGAATAAGAACGATACTTTTTCCTTTGTAAAACAATCATTACTTTTGCTCATCTTCTTAATCAAATATGTGACATGTTAGTATTTCTACTTATTCATATCTATTTAATTCAGGAAGTTGGTGATTGTGGATGAGATCTTTTGGAATATTTTCAGGATTAAATAGCACAAATCTAAAACCTGAATTAACTCCCCAAATTGTCACATAATTTACTCACTTCCTGAAATACTGCTTTTGAAGATAAGCACAATCTGGTATTCAACCTTTAGAAAGATGATGACGTTGTACAGAGCTTGGGAGAGTTAACTAATTCCTGGACTTCAGTAACAATACAAGACTAAATCAGGCAACAACTTTATTTCAGTGTATATTTTAATCCCAAAACTGGTTCCCAGTAGCATGGAAAAAATTTTTTCTAAGCTACTATATAAATTCGTAATAAAAATGAGATATGGGGGGGAAGTCTTGTGAAAACTTCTCATTTATTAGGTATTTTAGAACAATCTGGAATATATCTAAGGAAATGCGTGCAAGAAAATTCAGAGACAAAATAGTGGAAGGAATCATTTAAATGAAATTTAATTCACAGTTTTAATTCTTTTTAGTGGTTAAATATAGATTTTTTTCCTCTTATTATTTCCTCCTGCAATCAATTTATCTGAAGCTTCCTCCATCCTTTAGTAGCTGCCCTTTGAGAAGATAAAAAGAAATGAATGTTGTATGTACTACTTGAACATGTGTGAACTCTGGGTCACTCCTTACACCAGTGGACACCAAGCTGTTGTTCTGGCATGTTTTATACTGACGAAGCAATACTATGGTCAGAATTTGTATTTCCATTATAGATTCGTGTGTGATGCATTATAGCACATCTCCACTGATTGAATTACTCAACATCGTTTCCTTCCCACCACATCTAAGAGAACTGTTATCACTTTACTTCTACTTATTTTCAATGCATTTTATATTTCTTAAGATGTTCTGTCCTACAGAATATTATTAAGTTTCTTTAATTTTCTCATGCTTTTGAAAGCCAGAGTTTTGTAATACACTCAATATTATGCCTCTAGATCTGGTAACCGGATTAAATCCTGTAAAAAGTTTCTTTGCTCATGCCATGGCTGGGAGTAAAGGCTCTATGCAAAATATATGAATAAAATAAAAGAAAATGTAGAGGTTTAAAATTTGAACTAAAACAATATATCCCTGACTATATGAATTTCAATATGATATTTTATTATACACATTTATCTCTATATATGTCTCTATTTTTTCTACCTTTATTGAGATACAATTAATAAATAAAACTGTATAAATATAAGGCATACAACATGAGGATTTGATATATGTATAGATTGTAAAATGATTATCACAACATAATGGTAATCCATCACCTCACAGTTCATTTATTAGATCCCCAGAAATTATTCATCTTATAGCTGCAAGTTTGTTTACTTATTCATTTATTTTGTCATTAAAATTTTTGAGCTTCTAGTGTCAACTGAAAATAAGACACAGTTCCTTCCCTAGTGAACGCATAGTCTGGTAGAAGACAACTTTGAGAAAAGTAAAACTATATTAATGGCAAATATATATGTTACATGCTGAAAAGGCTGTTCAAGCTCAAGGAAGAGAGTAAGAGAATAAGTGGATAAAAAAAGGGATTATGTTATATAAATAATATGAACATTTTTGTTATAATTTTTAACTATTTATTGTTACATAATTTTCTTTCTTTAAAAGAAACAGAAAAACATCTCTTACAGAGATACTGACTGTTAAGTTTAGTCTGGTTGCTTATTTTAACTGCTAAATTTACATCTCATAAAACAGTGTTGAATGATTTATAGACAATATTGAAACTCTAATATTTTAAACACATGTTCTTAGTTTTGATGCATTTTTCTTATCTTAAAGCTAACAACCTAAAATTTATAATTTCAGTTACCTTGTTACTTCATGCCTAGCACAAATCATAAAGTTATGATTGAAAATTAATAACGTTAATGACAGAGTATCAATATATTAATACTTAATGTTCAAATTGGCATAGATGAAAGTTGAAAAATGATGTCTTTTTTAATATTTACTTACTCGTTTTATGGCTCATGTGCACAAACATGCATTTCACTATGTTCAGTTTACTTTACCTCATCTGAAACGTTTCAGCTAAGTATGTTGAGATCAACTTTGTTTTTCTCAGACTTCCATGATGACTGCCCTTCTTCCCTGTCTTTTGTATGCTTACCAACCAGACTTGCATAAAAAGGAAAAACTATGTCGGTGTATCTTCTGCCGAGGAATGGAATTTCACATGCAGCAGCTGGCTGAATGCAAGTTTCTGAGCAAATGATTTGTGATTGGATTTGCCTCTCCTTTATGGACTCTACCATTGCTTTCAGTGTCCTGTTCAATTTGAGACTATAAAAACCTGAAAGCAATCACAAGGTGAATTTCAATAAATTGAATTTATGATGAGTGTGAAGGATAATTTGCTGACAGCTTTAACTTGTAAGCACTTCTTTCAATGGTAAATATACCCAAATTGCTTTGTTTTTCTCATAAGAGATTCAGCACCTTGAAACAAAGATTTGCCATAAAACAAACTCTCCAGCAAACATCTGCTCCCTGTCTCTAAAGCTCTGAGACAGGTGAAATAGGACTCTGGCTGTATGAGCTATATTTTAAAGCTTTGACATTGGAAAGGGATTCATTCTTTACATTTGTATCAGTAAAAGGATTAACATTCTTCTTTGGAAAGAAAAAACATCAGACCTATTTCAAATATACTTATCTAGTTTAAAGTACTTACTCCAGCTCAATATAAATCTAAAACTATATAAATCTGAATAAAATATTTGATGATCCTATTTTTATTCTGCTTGAATATTTGTGTGTTTAATTTGGGGGGAGATTCACCAGGTATTTTTACTGAAAATAGCCCTACATATTATAAAAATAGAAGTGTATAGAGAATCTTTGCTCTGGAGGGCTCTATGATCTATAAGCATGCACTAGTCAATATTTGTAGAAACATAGACTGTTAATAGAAGATGCTATGCAAAAATAGTACATAGGCTAACAAATATGAACGTGCACACAAATTACTAGTGATCAGATAACTGCATTGAGCTATCGTTTATTCACCAGTTTAACAAAAGCTAAAGTGTGGAATAGAAACCATAAGGAAGGATGTGGAAAAAACTGTAACTCTTATCCACTACTAATGAAAGTAAAAATTGTTATAACCGCTTTTGAAAACCATTTTATGTTTTCTAGTAAAGATGAAGATACATGTACACCAATGACTTAACAATTCCATCCCAATAATATACCTTAGAGCAATTCTGTTGAATAGGAATATAATGCAAGCCCATGTATAACTTTAAATTGTCTAGTAACCATGTTAAAAATAAAAATTAATAGGTGATACACATTTTAATAATGTATTTTATTTAACTCACTATAGCTACAATATTATTATTTTGAAGTGTAATCAATATAAAAGTATAAGATATTCTACATTCTTTTTTCTTTTGGTATTGTCTTCAAAATCAGGTATCTATTTTATACTTAGAGTGCATCCAAATTGAAAAAAACAGATTTCAAGTACTTAATAGCCACATGTGGCCTGTGTGTACTGTAATGGACTTGCAACCTTAGAAAATACTTTCATACGTGTATCAGGAAGCATACACAAGAACATTCATACTGATGTTATGTATAGTCTATATTGGTCAGGACTGAGTCAGTAAAACAGAGTCCATGGCAGTGACCTGATAAAGGGATTTTAAAATAAAAAGATTCTTAAGTTAGTGTGGGAAGTACTGAAAACTCTCTAAATCAAACAAACCATGAGCCAAACAAGAGATAAGCAACAACACTAAGCCGGTGCATCTCTCAGGCTGATAGAATAAAAGGAGAATGTGGTATTCTTTATGAAGTCCAAACTCCTTAGAGTCACTTATAGAACTTTTAAGTGATCTTCGCCTTTATGTTTTTCCATTTTCAATCCACCTCCCAAAATTCCCACTCTCTCCTTATCAACCTACATCAGTTCCCAGAATATATTCTTTTGCTCCTTTATTTCATACATTTGTGCCATTGCATACATAGTGTAAGTTGCCTGAAATACTCTCAACAACACTCCTCCCGATTGATCAATCAATCACTTTCTGCTTTCTCTAACTTCAGGCAGATATAAACTTCTTCAATAAGAAGAGTGTGCTTATCTTCTCACCCCCTTCTTGTCATGCTGGGTTAACCACACTTCTATACAACCATAGCCCCCCAGTCATAATCTGATTTAAACTTCTCATGTCTTTTTATAACATTGGTCTTACTTTCTCCATTGTATCATAAAATATTTGAGAGTATTTCAGTAATGTCTGTATTGCCAACTACTTGCATTTAGTAGGTATGGAAGCAATATTTTGCAAAGAACTGAACAATTGAAATGTTCAAATGAAAAAAATGTAACACAAACATGCTTTTGAGTTAAAATTAGTTTCCAATATGCTTTCCAAAATTATATTAGTTGCAACAATTTGGACTATCTCTAATGCCAGCCAGATCATGATTAGCCAGGACAGAGACAAAGTATAATGAAAACTATAGATCGTGAATGTAATCTGCACACTGTAATTTAATTTAGAAACTACTAATTCTTAATTTTAAGTATTTATAACTGCATAATTCATCATAGTTCATGTATTACAAATAATGTAGAATGGGGGAAACAAAATAGTTTTTACACAGCAGAGAAATAATAAAGTAAATATTGAAATTTCCTTTCAGCTATGACAGCAATCAAAACAAAAAAAGAAGATAAATTACTTTTTAAAAAAATAGTAAAAGGCTGAATTTGTTTTTGAAACTTTCCTTAACTTTATGTTTGTTATATGTTATATAAAAATAACTTCTACTGGGAAATATTTATCTCTTTTATTGAACTCAGGAAGAAAGCTTTCAAATAACTCCAAAAGGTATACGACTAATGTGAAACTTTGGAATCAGACCTGAAAACTGATTGGGTTTCTCTTCTGGAATTGAGTCTAAAAGAGATGTCAAATATCAGTAAAATGGTTGAAAGACTGAAGGAATATGTGGAAAAGTAACTTTCATCTATTTTAATATAATAGTGCATTTGGTGATTGCTGAATATAATTCTCATTGCTTCCATCTTTAGAATGAGAGAATAACTAATATGTTAATTATTATTAGAAGTACATTACAAACTTCAGTAAAGTTAATAGGTATAGTTGCTTTGGCTAGGTTGATGGATATTTGTCATTTCCTTGGGATTAAAACCAGTGATATTTTTCTAGCAGATATGTATCCTGAAGCACTGTGAAAGTGGGTCCATTTGAGAACAATGCTTTTGTAGTGTGTGTGTGTGTGTGTGTGTGTGTGTGTGTGTGTGTGTGTGTGTATGTGCCTGTGGTGGGGGGTCTATATGGGTGAGTTAGTTCAATTTTTAGTATCTTTTAAAATTCTGATCTGGGAACCACAGGTAAAAAAATGTATTTATGTAGCAAAGGCAGGCATAGAGCTTCAAACGTTGTCCCATCATTTCCATTAATGTGGGTAGTTTGACTTGATAATTCTCTTTCAAAAATAGGCAGATTTTCAAAATTTGTTTCATCTTTTCTATGTGGCTGTTCATTTGCATCAAAAATATTAGGTGGGTTTCAACACTTTAATTCACTATTTTCTTTTTGCAGAGACAAATATTTTTTTTAGCAAAACAATATCTTAAGAAGATAAAATGTCTAACAAAATGACGGCTTCTAAATAGAGTATGTGACCTTAAGGGAATATAAATCTGGCCAAAGTCAAGTATCTAGAATAATCCCATCTAGATAAGATGCTTTGAAGTTTTTTTATGTCCTGAATTCTCCATCTTTTCCTTGTTGCTTGTTTTAGTGCTAATTGTTGAGTACTTATCTTCTTCCTTGAATTTATTCATAGGAAATTAATGCTTTCCTTCTTTTTGGCTTGAGAGACTCACTCACCACTCTCCAGGGCAAGAATCCCTGCAAGAGATTACTCCTAGTTCCACATAGGAACATGATGAAGGTGGGGATCCAGTCAGATGGGATGTCATGAAAACCTATGTTTGCCATGGTTTTTATCATTGAAAATGTGATTTTCTGCACTTCAAATTTTGTTAGTTTGATTTGTGTGGCTGGAATTCCTATATTCCTTTTTACTTTTGATTCTTTTAAAAATTCTTGGCATTTTAAATCATTAAAGTAAGTTTGATTTGATTATTAATGGATTAATTCTGCTTAGTGTTTTATGTGAATAGATTTAAGAAACTTCAACTGTATGAATATTTTTTAGAATACTTGCAAAATATCCTGTTCCCAAATTTTATGTTGATATATACAGAAATGTATGTATATAGATGGTAAAGTCCATCTCTTTCTCAAAATTCTTCTAATAATTCTAACTAAATTTATCTCATAATTCCATGAATCATATGAAAGATGGAGAGTAGAGGTAATCTGATATGATTTTTTTGTGGTGGATAATTTTTTGAGAAAGAATACATGCATTGAATTTATGACAGCATTATGGATTCAGAAGAAAAATCAAAATAGAAAATAAAAAACCTTAAATTATTTTTAATAACAGCACATATATTTAAAATAATTTATAAATTAACTCAGCACTAGATTTTCTAAAATGTAGTGCTGTGTGCTGCCAACTTGGCCAAAATATTTGTGTAAATTTTGCACATAAGATGATGAGATTACCTTTCAAAAGTATGTATTTCTTATAGCTTATTAATTTGAGATTGCCACTGTTCCTGAGAGAAAATCTGTGTGAATGAACTTGGTAAAGGTGAATGAACTATCACTATCAACTATCACTATGTCAGATGAGATAGGCATTTTCCAAGAGCCTGCAACTAAGAATTCCATGCATAGAATACAATCAATGATGCTACACATAGATAAAAAAGAGAACAAAATCCTATAAGATGCAATAAAAAATTAAAATTAGAGAAATATTTTACCTTGAAACTTTTTTTTTTTTTGTGGTACATGGGCCTCTCACTGTTGTGTCCTCTCCCGTTGAGGAGCACAGGCTCTGGACGCGCAGGCTCAGTGGCCATGGCTCACGGGCCCAGCCGCTTTGCAGCATGTGGGATCTTCCCGGAGCGGGGCATGAACCCACGTCCTCTGCATTGGCAGGTGGACTCTCAACCACTGTGCCACCAGGGAAGCCCTACCTTGAAACTTTTAAATAAATTTAATAAAACATAATTTATACTTTTGAGATTTATAACTTTTTTTTTTCTGATTTCTGCTTTATTTTGCTTTCCATTATAACTGGGAAACATCCAAGATCCCTCGAAAGATTTTTGTTGTTGTTTTTTGCTACATCAGATTTCTTATTTAGTTATATTGGTTAAGATGGGCCAGTGGCAAGAAAAAAAAAGTCACAGAATATTATTCTTTTCTAGGAAAGGAAGCATGTTCAAAAGAAAAACACACAAAAAAACCTGTCTCTTTAATTTCACAGACGTTCTCTTCATTACAGCTAGAAGGATTTTTATTCATTCATCTCTACTTCAGAAAACTAGCAGTACCATCTTTGTAGTGGAGATTGGATTTGTGTTTTGAGGTGCCATGTTGTTCTTTAACTCCTATAAGAAAAAAAGTAACTGTATCATGTTGACTTGGCTACCAAAGGGATTCCAACAAAGTCCATAGTCATATGCACCAGTTTTATTTTTATGAACAAAGTTGTTTCCTTTGGCTTTCAGATCACTAAAAAATTAGCTCATTCGAAGTGTTATCAAAACGAACTGGATCTAATGTAATTCATGTCTCTACTTCACATTTATACCAAGTTACAATGTGTGAAAATGTACATGTAGAGGAGCAAAACTTGCCACCTCAAAATACCTCTTTGGCATGTGTATTATATTGGGCTGAAAAAAATGAAGGCCCAAAAGACTCTGGACGAAACTTTGACCTTCCCTTTAACTGCTTTAAAAGTTTACATAAAAGGCCTTTTCCCAGAATAGAGCTATCACCAGAGATAGCCTCAAAGAATATGGGCTAAGTATGGGAAGGGAGACTATAGGCAAGCCCAAGAAATCAGGGGCCACTCTGTCCAGTTGTCTCTGCAGGGTCCAGAAAATGTTTATTTACTAAACATTTGCTTTTCTTTCTCCATGTGGATTGCCTTCCTCCCAGTGGTTTGAAGTCCCAAGCAACTACCCCCAACATTCTCTTTGGTCTTTAACTAAAGATGGTATTTATACTGTTTTCCTGGGTCTTTCCCATGAAAACATATTTGGTTTTCTTCTGTTAATCTGTCTCATGTCAATTTAGTTCTCAGACCAGCCAGAAGAACCTAGGAGAACAGAAAATAATGTCTTCCTCCCCAACATACGGAATTTAAAAGTCTAAGCTATTTTGTAGTCTTCACATTGTGCTCTGACTCTTGCATAATAAGGGGAAATAGTAATAGTGGAGTTAGTAGATAATCAGCACATATGGTGATTTACCATGTGTTGCGTGCTGTGCATTAAACTTTTTATTCTCACAAGAATAGATGCTTAAAGTAAAATAACATTTCAAACACAATCCATATGAATATATTTCTAGTCAATTACTTTTTGTGTTGTTCAACATTTCTACAAGGTACATATATTAAGTTGACTTTTATATTCAGAGAAAAGAAGAAAAGAATGACTATGCTACTTGCTGAATACCTCCTAATAAAATTTAGTTTTCTTCTATTTATATTTTAGAATATTTAGACAATAGGGATACAATTGTAATGTCCAAAATTCTTTAAGAGTTTAGAAAATTTTAAAACACAGGAATCCAGTGACCTAGGAAAATAGTTTAGAAAATTATGGACTCTTAACAAATATAATGTAACATCAACAACAAAAAAGACTTTTTACACTTCTTTAGGTTAAAGAGCAAATCACCTTGGCTCAAAATATTTTTATTAATATTTTATTTTTACCTTTAAAAAGAAACTCTATTGTTATGAACTTCAAATACCATTTTTTTGCTACATAAAACATTGATACAATTACATTAATTTTTTAAAGCATAAAATCAAGTGAATGGAGTTAAATGCAAAATGCACCTGTGTGCTTCTTAAAAACAATCTGATTCATCAGGTAACCCAGGACAAGTGATTTATTGGCAAGATGGAAAGGAGGGGAAAGACAATAACTGAGTGAATATAAAAATATCAGATAAGCTATGGGATTATATATGGCATCATATAAAACTTCTGGACTGTGTCTCCAAGAAAAATACATCTTTACTCTCAGTTCTGCTGGTACCAAGCTGCAAAATTTGGAGAATTATTCCAAAATTTAAAATTGAAGGAACAATTAAATAAGAGAAAGGAAACATGCTACCACAGAAAAATAGGCTAATTTTAAAAGCACACTTCATCATTATTATATTTAAATGATGTTTTCAATCACTTGATTTGACTCTATGTGGTGCATAGCAACTGCAATAGCACAATATATTTGAATGAGGATTATTATAATTTACTAAGAAATGCTGCAGGAGATTAGGAAACTTGAAAGGCCAGCACTGCACTTCCATAACAGCCATCACTGCCAGATAATTAACCTTGCTGTTTGTTTAGTATCTATCGAATGCTTCATTACCGATTCAGTTAATTATCTCCTGGTAATGACCGCTACAGAAGGTAGAATTGCTTAATTAAAATTATTTAGATAAAAGAGGAACTTTGATTGGGTGATGCATATTAGAAAGGTTTGATTAATCTTGATGAGATACACAACACATCTAAAGCTTTACTTTATTGTATCAAAATGCCAAATTCATTCTTTTTTCCAATCAAAAATAAAATATTTTTTCCTTTGCCAAATATATTTAAAAAATAAGACAACAATGAGTAGATGAAAAACACCCCTTTCAGTGCTAATTTTACTATAGGGAGGCTTGAAGAATAAAAGGAGAACCCTATTTATTTTATAAGATGCGACTGATATAAATTAGCATTCCTTCTTGCTTGAAGGGATGGTATTATACCCAGGAAGACAAACTTGGCATTATGCATACACATCACTTAAGAGATGTAAATCATCTTCAGCTTTCTTCATAAGTATCCACAGGTGAATTTCCTAGTCCTTTTTTCATACTAACATGGCCACCAGATTTGAGCATTGGCCAGATGATACTCTTTGTGCATGAGTCAGAATGCACTGG
Source organism: Neophocaena asiaeorientalis asiaeorientalis (assembly GCF_003031525.2). Lineage (NCBI taxonomy): Eukaryota > Metazoa > Chordata > Mammalia > Artiodactyla > Phocoenidae > Neophocaena > Neophocaena asiaeorientalis. The sequence goes on along the minus strand of NW_020173940.1, from coordinate 1,833,460 downwards.
GTTTGAAACAAAACTCTTCCATTTCAGTACCAGTAGCAGTTTTACAGAGTCTTGTCATCTTCCCTTGAGTAAACAGTGTCTTTTTCTTTCTTAAGAGAAGATAGAGTTAATTGTTCTGACCATTTCCAGCTCTAGCTAGATCAAAGAACAGTATTTCATCTTCTTGGCTTCTCAGGATAAATATTCCTAAGTGAATTTTATTAAAGTACAGTCAATTTTAATAAAAACTGCATTTTTTTTTCTTTTTAGTGGGGAGAGAGTTTTTGTTTGGTTTTATATATGGTGCCTCATTTCAAAGTTCTTCAAAACTTCAAGAAGTTGCTGGTAATAATTGCATAAGCTTTCCAATAAATATTTATTCTGTAATGAACCAAAAGTTACCTTTAATTACCTATATTATGCCACAAATGCATGGAGTTCTTACAGGGCACCTAGAACCTAAGTAGAGTTTAGGATATTACTGCTCAAAGGTAATGAAAAAGCATAATAGCAGCTCACAGAGAATGTGATAGAGATTCCTCGATAACACTCCCTCCCTGTGACATCTAAGAGTTCAACTGGTATTACAATGTGCACTGTGGAATACAAGATTGACAGTATAAGATAATTAAACTACTTAAGAGTTAAATAAAAACAGACAGATAACACTTCAACATGAAACCTACAGTGTGATTATCACAGACTCTAGATTTATTTGTTCTTACTTGGAAATATGCACAACTGAGATTCAAGAAAAATGTCCTGGGGGAAAATAACATAGAAATGTTTTACTTGAAAAGGCAATCATAGGCAGACTTTTCTTTCCCCTACAAGTAGGAAACTAATAGCACTCTTATATATTATAATAATTTAAAAAATAACAAACAAACAAACAACACAAATATTTCAAAATAAAGTTATAGATGAGTGCATTCCTCAACATTTTGCAGAATCATACACTAGCCTTTATTAAAAACTATAGTGGGGAAGGATATATTGGGAGATTCGGATTGACATATACACACTACTGTATTTTAAAAAGATAACTAATAAGATCCAAATATATAGCACAGGGAACACTACTCTGTAATGACCTATATGGGAAAAGAATCTAAAAAAAAGAGTGGATATATGTATAACTGATTTACTTTGCTGTACACCTGAAACTAACACAACATTGTAAATCAATTATACTCCAATAAAAATTTTAAAATAAATTAATTAATTTTAAAAAGATGGGTTCCGATGGGTGAACAGAGGAGCCCTGTCTGGGCATAAGAACAGTAGCTGGGCTTTCAATTAACTTTACTTAACAAAAGGTAAATGAGAATTCTTCAACAAGGCATGGAGGAAACAAATGCTTCAAGGGACAATACACTCTACAACATTATCAATGAATTTACTTTCTACTGCTACAAAGAATAATTGCAATATGTATACCAATGTTTCTTACTAAAATAAATATATATATATATATATATACTATCCATGTATATGTTCATATATATATTCTCTATATATGCTCTATTCACATACATATATTCATATATATATATATGAATAGTGAATATTTGTATCCTGCCTGTCAGCAGCAAAATCATTTGATGATTTTTTTGTTCACACGTTTGTACCGTCTAGAGTTCATTTACTCATTTGTTAAACAAATTTACCACTCAAATCTATAAAAACACTTACATGGATTTAAAAGATAAAATTTAACCTTAACACCAACAATGGCTTAACACCAATAAATGGATATGTTTCATTTTCCTTAAAAAAACAAACAAAAACAATTATATATGATGATCATGTTCTCTGACTTGACGCAATTTAGATAGAATTAAGAAGATGACTAAAATATTATTGTGAATACAGTACATCCCCTACATATGAACCTTCAAATTGCGAACTTTCAAAGATGTGAATGTGCATTCAAATGTCCAATCACTTGTCTGTTATATACTGTCACATGCGTGCATCCACTACAAGTGGTTGTACTTTTGTGTACAGTACTGTTGCTGTACAACACAAGGAGCTTACTAATAAAGACCTGATGGAACTGGAGGCCCAAAGGAAGGACAAAGAGAGACAAGAGGAAGAAGAAATAACAGAAGAACCAAAGAGGTTCACCATGCAGGAAATGGCAAGTGGATTTCCTTTATTTGAGGAGACACTGTTAGTTTTTGAGGCACAGGACTTAAATGCAGAATGCTACATGAAGGTTGCAGCAGCTGTTCTTAATGCAGTCTAGTCTTGCTCTCTGTCTCCTATTGCTGACAGTCCTTCAGCTCTACCATCTCCCGCCTCTTCTCCCTTCTCTAGTCAGTAACTCTTCTTGCCTGTTCACTCGATGCCAGCCTCTGTATGCCAGCTGTTGTACTGTACTACTGTACTTTTCAAGGTACTATACTGTAAGATTAAAAATGTTTTCTTTATTTATTGTGTTTGTTTTTATGTATTATTTGTGTGAAAAGTATTATAAACCTATTATAATGCAGTAGTATATAGTCGATTGTATTAGTTGGGTACCTAACTTTGTTGGACTTACAGAACAAATTGGACTTACAAATGTGCTCTCAGAATGGAACTCATTTGTAGGTAGGGGACTTACTGTACTTTTTAATGTATCCATGGAATAAAGTAAACCAACAAAATTACTTTAAAGTAACTATTAGAATATAATAAATAATTGCATGGAAATAATGGAATTAAGAAAACACTTAATTTTTAATGATATATACATATCAAAATTTGAGGAATTAAATTTAAGTAATGTTTGTAAGAAAGTTTTCTGCTCTACATGATTGTAATAGAAAAGATAAAAGCAATAAAATTAAAGGCTGAACACTCAGGCATAGAGACTAGAAAACAGAAAATTAAAGGAAACTGCATAGGAAATATAATAAAGACAAGAGTGGAAATTCTTGCAATAGAAAAAATGCCATAATAGAAAATTTAAAAAGTTCTTCAGGTCCTCCCTGGTGGTGCAGTGGTTGAGAGTCCGCCTGCTAATGCAGGGGACACGGGTTCGTGCCCCGGTCCAGGAGGATCCCACATGCCATGGAGCAGCTGGGCCTGTGAGCCATGGCCGCTGAGCCTGCGCATTTGGAGCCTGTGCTCTGCAACTGGAAAGGCCACAACAGTGAGAGGCCCGTGTAGCGCACACACAAAAAAAAGTTCTTCAAAAAACTAAAAAGACAAACTTCTAGCACATTTGATTAATAAAATCAGAAAGTACAAATGAGAAATATAAGGATAAAAAGATTAAACTATAGCTGAATACAACTTTTACATAAAAATACGTTAAAAGTATAGAAAAGCCAATATGTAACCTGTATATGAAAAGGACAATTTCATATAGAATTATACCTAAAAAATGACTCTAAATCACATACTCAATGATTTGTGGAAAGAAATATATAGATGGATGAAAGAAAACTGCTGTTCCTTATTGATAATTTAATTGTAAATATTGAAAATAAACAATATAAAGTTGCTCTTATTTAACCAGATTTTCTTTACAAAAAATGAAAATGACAAATTTATATGATTGAACTTAATATAAAAAAATCTACAGAAAAAACTATAAAAATAAAATATAGCTGTTGCTGAAAATTAATTTTGTTTCTAGACAAAGATAGTTAGAAAAAATACCTTTTTAAAATGTTAAGAAGTAAAACAATGAGCAGCCAACACATAAAAATGGGAAAATATTGTATAGAGCTATTTAAATGATTATGATTTTATTTAAAGACATACAAAAATTCCTAAATAAATGAAAAAATTATACCCTATTCTTGTGAAGATTAAATATTATAAAGACACTATTCACTGGAAATTAATCTTTTAATTTAATTAAATCCAGTAAAAATTCAACAAGTTTCCTCAAATAAATTGATAATATTATAAAATTTTCATGGAAGAGAAAGGAAAAAAAAAACAGTTAAGAAGTCTTACTGGACTCCTTATAGAAGACACTGGGACTCACCAAAAAAGATACCCCACATCCAAAGACAAAGGAGAAGTCACAGTGAGACGGTGGTAGGGGCACAATCACAGTAAAATCAAATCCCGTAACTGCTGGGTGGGTGACTCACAGACTGGAGAACACTTATACCACAGAAGTCCACCCACTGAAGTGAAGGTTCTCAGTCCCACATGAGGCTTCCCAACCTGGGCGTCTGGCAATGGGAAGAGGAATTCCTAGAGAATCAGACTTCGAAGCCTAGTAGGATTTGATTGGGGGACTTCGACAGGACTGGGGGAAACAGAGACTCCACTCTTGGAGGGCACACACAAAGTAGTGGGACCCAGGGAAAGGAGCAGTGACCCCAGGGGAGACTGAACCAGACCTGCCTGCTAGTGTTGGAGGGTCTCCTGCAGAGGCAGGGTATGGTTATGGCTCACTGTGGGGACAAGGACCCTGGCAGCAGAAGTTCTGGGAAGTACTCCTTGGTGTGAGCCCTCCCAGAGTCTGTCATTAGCCCCACCAAAGGGCCCAGGTAGGCTCCAGTGTTGGGTTGGCTCAGGCCAAACAACCAACAGGGAGGGAACCCAGCCCCACCCATCAGCAGTCAAATAGATTAAAGTTTCACTGAGCTTTGTCCACAAGAGCAATAGTCAGCTCTACCCACCACCAGTCCCTCCCATCAGGAAACCTTCACAAGCCTCTTAGATAGCCTCATCCACCAGAGGGCACACAGCAGAAGCAAGAAGAACTACGATCCTGCAGCCTGTGGAACAAAAATCAAATTCACAGAAGATAGACAATATGAAAAGGCAGAGGGCTATGTACCAGATGAAGGAACAAGATAAAACCCCAGAAAAACAAATAAATGAGGTGGAGATAGGCAACCTTCCACAAAATGAATTCAGAATAATGATAATGAAGATGATCCAGGACCTCAGAAAAAGAATTGAGGTAAAGATTGAGAAGATGCAAGAAATGTTTAACAAACACCTAGAAGAATTAAAGAACAAACAAACAGAGATGAACAATACAATAACTGAAATGAAAACTACACTACAAGGAATCAATAGCAGAATAACTGAGGCAGAAAAACGGATAAGTGGCCTGGAAGACAGAATGGTGGAATTCACTGCTACAGAAGAGAAAAAAGAAAAATGAATAAAAAGAAATGAAGACAGATTAAGAGACCTCTGGAACAATATTAAATGCAACAATATTCGGGTTATAGGGGTCCCAGAAGGAGAAGAGAGAGAGAAAGGACCTGAGAAAATATTTGAAGAGATTATAGTCGAAAATTTCCCTAACATAGGAAAGGCAATAGCCACCCAAGTCCAGGAAGCATAGTGAGTCCCAGACAGGATAAACCCAAGGAGAAACACGCTGACACACATAGTAAACAAATTGGCAAAAATTAAAGACAAAGAAAAATTATTGAAAGCAGCAAGGGGAAAACGACAAATAACATACAAGGGAACTCCCATAAGGTTAACAGCTGATTTCGCAGCAGAAACTCTACAAGCCAGAAGGGAATGGCATGATATACTTAAAGTGAGGAAAGGGAATAACCTACAACAATGGTTACTCTACCCAGCAAGGATCTCATTCAGATTCGATGGAGAAATCAAAAGCTTTACAGACAAGCAAAAGCTAAGAGAATTCAGCACCATCAAACCAGCTCTATAACAAATGCTAAAGGAACTTCTCTAAAGGGGAAACACAAGAGAAGAAAAGGACATACAAAACAAACCCAAAACAATTAAGAAAATGGTCATAGAAACATACATATCAATAATTACCTTAAACGTGAATGGATTAAATGCTCCAACCAAAAGACACAGGCTTGCTGAATGGATACAAAAACAAGACCCATATATATGTTGTCTACAAGAGACCCACTTCAGACCTAGAGACACAAACAGACTGAAAGTGAGGGGATGGAAAAAGATATTGCATGCAAATGGAAATCAAAAGAAAGCTGGAGTAGCAATACTCATATCAGATAAAATAGACTCTAAAATAAAGAATGTTACAAGAGACAACGAAGGACACTACATAATGATCAAGGGATTAATCCAAGAAGACATAACAATTATATATGCACCCAACATAGGAGCATGTCAATACATAAGGCAACTGCTAACAGCTATAAAAGAGGAAATCGACAGTAACACAATAATAGTGGGGGACTTTAACACCTCAATTATACCAATGGACAGATCATCCAAAATGAAAATAAATAAGGAAACAGAAGCTTTAAATAACACAATAGACCAGATAGATTTAATTAATATTTATAGGCATTCCATCCTTGGGTCACAAGTCAAGCCTCAGTAAATTTTAGAAAATTGAAATCATATCAAGCATCTTTTCTTACCACAACGCTATGAGATTAGAAATGAATGACAGGGAAAAAACACAAACACATGGAGGCTAAACAATACGTTACTAAATAACCAAGAGATCACTGAAGAATTCAAAAAGGAAATCAGAAAATACCTAGAGACAAATGACAATGAAAACACAGCAATCCAAAACCTATGGGATACAGCAAAAGCAGCTATAAGAGGGAAGTTTATAGCTATCCAAGCCTACCTCAAGAAACAAGAAAAATCTCAAATAAACAACTAACCTTACAGCTAAAGGAACTAGAGAAAGAAGACAAGCAAAACCCAAAGTTAGAAGAAGGAAAGAAATCATAAAGATCAGAGCAGAAATAATTGAAATAGAAACGAGGAAAACAATAGCAAAGATCAATAAAACTAAATGTTGGTTCTTTTAGAAGATAAACAGAATTGATACACCATTAGCCAGATGCATCAAGAAAAAAAAGAGGGAGAGGACTCATATCAATAAAATTAGAAATGAAAAAGGAGAAGTTACATCAGACACTGCAGAAATACAAAGGATAATAAGAGACTACTACAAGCAACTCTATGCCAATAAAATGGAGAACCTAGAAGAAATGTGCAAATTCTTAGGAAGGTATAACTTTCCAAGACTGAACCAGGAAGAAATAGAAAATATGAACAGACCAATCACAGGTAATGAAATTGAAACTGTGGTTAAAAATCTTCCAACAAACAAAAGTCCAGGACCCAATGACTTCACAGGTGAATCCTATCAAACATTTAGAGAAGAGATAACACCCATCCTTCTCAAACTCTTCCAAAAAATTACAGAGGAAGGAACACTGCAAAACTCATTCTCTGAGGTCACCATCACCCTACTACCAAAACCAGACAAAGATACTACAAAAAAAGAAAGTTACAGACCAACATCACTCATGAATAAATGCAAAAATCCTCAACAAAATACTAGCAAACAGAATCCAACAACATATTAAAAGGATCATACACCATGATCAAGTGGGATTTATGTCAGGGATACAAGGATTCTTCAATATACGCAAATCAATCAGTGTGATACACCATAGTAACAGATTGAAGAATAAAAACCATATAATCATCTCAATAGATGCAAAAAAAGCTTTTGACAAAATTCAACACCGATTTATGATAAAAACTCTCCAGAAAGTGGGCATAGAGGGAATCTACTTCAACATAATAAAGGTCATATATGAAAAACACACAGCAAACATCATTCTCAATGGTGAAAAACTGAAAGCATTTCCTCTAAGATCAGGAACAAGACAAGGAGGTCCACGCTCACCACTCTTATTCAACATAGTTTTGGAAGTCCTAGCCATGGCAATCAGGGAAGAAAAAGAAATAAAAGGAATCCAACTTGGAAAAGAAGAAGTAAAACTCTCCCTGTTTGCAGATGACATGATACTATACATAGAGAATCCTAAAGATGCCACCAGAAAACTACTAGAGCTAATCAGTGAATTTAGGGAAGTTGCAGGATACAATATTAATGCACAGAAATCTCTTGCATTCCTATACATTAATGATGAAAAATCTGAAAGAGAAATTAAGGAAACACTCCCATTTACCACTGCAACAAAAAGAATAAAATACTTAGGAATAAACCTTCCTAAGGAGACAAAAGACCTGTATGCAGAAAACTATAAGACACTGATGAAAAAAAGTAAAAATGACACCAACAGATGGAGAGATATACCATGTTCCTGGATTGGAAGAAGCAATATTGTGAAAATGACTATACTATCCAAAGCAATCTACAAATTTAATGCAATCCTTATTAAATTACCAATGGCATTTTTTACAGAACTAGAACAGAAAATCTTAAAATTTGTATGGAGACACAGAAGACCTCGAATAGCCAAAGCAGTCTTGAGGGAAAAAATGGAGCTGGAGGAATTAGACTCCCTGACTTCAGACTATACTACAAAGCTACAGTAATCAAGACAATATGATACTGGCACAAAAACAGAAACATAGATCAATGGAACAAGATAGAAAGCCCAGAGATAAACCCATGCACCTATGGTCAACTGATCTATGATAAAGGAGGCAAGGATATACAATGGAGAAAAGACAGTCTCTTCAATAAGCGGTGCTGGAAAAACTGGACAGCTACATGTAAAAGAATGAAATTAGAACACTCCCTAACACCATACACAAAAATAAACTCAAAATGGATTTGAGACCTAAATATAAGAACAGACACTATGAAACTCTTAGTGGAAAACATAGGAAGAGCACTCTTTGACATAAATTACAGCAAGATCTTTTTGATCCACCTCCTAGAGTAATGGAAATAAAAAGAAAAATAAACAAATGGGACCTAACGAAACTTCAAAGCTTTTGCACAGAAAAGGAAACCATAAAGAAGACGAAAAGACAACCCTCAGAATGGGACAAAATATTTGCAAACGAGTCAACGGACAAAGGATTAATCTCTAAAATATATAAACAGCTCATGCAGCTCAATATTAAAGAAACAAACAACCCAATCCAAAAATGGGCAGAAGCCCTAAATAGATATTTCTCCAAAGAAGACATACAGATGGCCAAGAAGCACATGAAAACCTGCTCAACATCACTAATTATTAGAGAAATGCAAATCAAAACTCCAATGAGGTATCACCTCACCCCAGTTAGAATGGGCATCATCAGAAAATCTACAAACAACAAATGCTGGAGGGGGTGTGGAGAAAAGGGAACCCTCTTGCACTATTGATAGGAATGTAAATTGATACAGCCACTATGGAGAACAGTATGGAGGTTCCTTAAAAAACTAAAAATAGAATTACCATATGATCCAGCAATCCCACTACTGGGCATATACCCAGAGAAAACCACATTTCAAAAAGACACATGCAACCCAATGTTCATTGCAGCACTATTTACAATAGCCAGGTCATGGAAGCAACCTAAATGCCCATCGACAGATGAATGGATAAAGAAGATGTGGTACATATATACAATGGAATATTACTCAGCCATAAAATGGAATGAAATTGGGTCATTTGTTGAGACGTGGATGGATCTATAGACTGTCATACAGGGTGAAGTAAGTCAGAAAGAGAAAAACAAATAACGTGTATTAGTGCATATATCTGGAACCCAGAAGAATGATACAGATTGACCAGTTTGCAGGGCAGAAATTGAGACACAGATGTAGAGAAGAAACATATGGACAGCAAGTGGAGAAAGCCGCAGGCAGGTGGGGATCATGTTGTGATGAATTGGGCAATTGGGATTGACATGTATACACTGATGTGTATAAAATTGTTGACTAATAAGAACCTGTTGTATAAAAAAATAAATAAAATAAAATTCAAAAATTAAAAAAACCCAAAAACTAATACTAAACTTTCTTTGTTTTTTTTGCATGGAAATATGTTAATATAAATGTTTCAGACTAGACAAGCAAAAGCTAAGAGAATTCAGCACCATCAAACCAGCTCTATAACAAATGCTAAAGGAACTTCTCTAAAGGGGAAACACAAGAGAAGAAAAGGACATACAAAACAAACCCAAAACAATTAAGAAAATGGTCATAGAAACATACATATCAATAATTACCTTAAACGTGAATGGATTAAATGCTCCAACCAAAAGACACAGGCTTGCTGAATGGATACAAAAACAAGACCCATATATATGTTGTCTACAAGAGACCCACTTCAGACCTAGAGACACAAACAGACTGAAAGTGAGGGGATGGAAAAAGATATTGCATGCAAATGGAAATCAAAAGAAAGCTGGAGTAGCAATACTCATATCAGATAAAATAGACTCTAAAATAAAGAATGTTACAAGAGACAACGAAGGACACTACATAATGATCAAGGGATTAATCCAAGAAGACATAACAATTATATATGCACCCAACATAGGAGCATGTCAATACATAAGGCAACTGCTAACAGCTATAAAAGAGGAAATCGACAGTAACACAATAATAGTGGGGGACTTTAACACCTCAATTATACCAATGGACAGATCATCCAAAATGAAAATAAATAAGGAAACAGAAGCTTTAAATAACACAATAGACCAGATAGATTTAATTAATATTTATAGGACATTCCATCCAAAAACAGCAGATTACACTTTCTTCTCAAGTGCACACAGAACATTCTCCAGGATAGATCACATCTTGGGTCACAAGTCAAGCCTCAGTAAATTTTAGAAAATTGAAATCATATCAAGCATCTTTTCTTACCACAACGCTATGAGATTAGAAATGAATGACAGGGAAAAAACACAAACACATGGAGGCTAAACAATACGTTACTAAATAACCAAGAGATCACTGAAGAATTCAAAAAGGAAATCAGAAAATACCTAGAGACAAATGACAATGAAAACACAGCAATCCAAAACCTATGGGATACAGCAAAAGCAGCTATAAGAGGGAAGTTTATAGCTATCCAAGCCTACCTCAAGAAACAAGAAAAATCTCAAATAAACAACTAACCTTACAGCTAAAGGAACTAGAGAAAGAAGACAAGCAAAACCCAAAGTTAGAAGAAGGAAAGAAATCATAAAGATCAGAGCAGAAATAATTGAAATAGAAACGAGGAAAACAATAGCAAAGATCAATAAAACTAAATGTTGGTTCTTTTAGAAGATAAACAGAATTGATACACCATTAGCCAGATGCATCAAGAAAAAAAAGAGGGAGAGGACTCATATCAATAAAATTAGAAATGAAAAAGGAGAAGTTACATCAGACACTGCAGAAATACAAAGGATAATAAGAGACTACTACAAGCAACTCTATGCCAATAAAATGGAGAACCTAGAAGAAATGTGCAAATTCTTAGGAAGGTATAACTTTCCAAGACTGAACCAGGAAGAAATAGAAAATATGAACAGACCAATCACAGGTAATGAAATTGAAACTGTGGTTAAAAATCTTCCAACAAACAAAAGTCCAGGACCCAATGACTTCACAGGTGAATCCTATCAAACATTTAGAGAAGAGATAACACCCATCCTTCTCAAACTCTTCCAAAAAATTACAGAGGAAGGAACACTGCAAAACTCATTCTCTGAGGTCACCATCACCCTACTACCAAAACCAGACAAAGATACTACAAAAAAAGAAAGTTACAGACCAACATCACTCATGAATAAATGCAAAAATCCTCAACAAAATACTAGCAAACAGAATCCAACAACATATTAAAAGGATCATACACCATGATCAAGTGGGATTTATGTCAGGGATACAAGGATTCTTCAATATACGCAAATCAATCAGTGTGATACACCATAGTAACAGATTGAAGAATAAAAACCATATAATCATCTCAATAGATGCAAAAAAAGCTTTTGACAAAATTCAACACCGATTTATGATAAAAACTCTCCAGAAAGTGGGCATAGAGGGAATCTACTTCAACATAATAAAGGTCATATATGAAAAACACACAGCAAACATCATTCTCAATGGTGAAAAACTGAAAGCATTTCCTCTAAGATCAGGAACAAGACAAGGAGGTCCACGCTCACCACTCTTATTCAACATAGTTTTGGAAGTCCTAGCCATGGCAATCAGGGAAGAAAAAGAAATAAAAGGAATCCAACTTGGAAAAGAAGAAGTAAAACTCTCCCTGTTTGCAGATGACATGATACTATACATAGAGAATCCTAAAGATGCCACCAGAAAACTACTAGAGCTAATCAGTGAATTTAGGGAAGTTGCAGGATACAATATTAATGCACAGAAATCTCTTGCATTCCTATACATTAATGATGAAAAATCTGAAAGAGAAATTAAGGAAACACTCCCATTTACCACTGCAACAAAAAGAATAAAATACTTAGGAATAAACCTTCCTAAGGAGACAAAAGACCTGTATGCAGAAAACTATAAGACACTGATGAAAAAAAGTAAAAATGACACCAACAGATGGAGAGATATACCATGTTCCTGGATTGGAAGAAGCAATATTGTGAAAATGACTATACTATCCAAAGCAATCTACAAATTTAATGCAATCCTTATTAAATTACCAATGGCATTTTTTACAGAACTAGAACAGAAAATCTTAAAATTTGTATGGAGACACAGAAGACCTCGAATAGCCAAAGCAGTCTTGAGGGAAAAAATGGAGCTGGAGGAATTAGACTCCCTGACTTCAGACTATACTACAAAGCTACAGTAATCAAGACAATATGATACTGGCACAAAAACAGAAACATAGATCAATGGAACAAGATAGAAAGCCCAGAGATAAACCCATGCACCTATGGTCAACTGATCTATGATAAAGGAGGCAAGGATATACAATGGAGAAAAGACAGTCTCTTCAATAAGCGGTGCTGGAAAAACTGGACAGCTACATGTAAAAGAATGAAATTAGAACACTCCCTAACACCATACACAAAAATAAACTCAAAATGGATTTGAGACCTAAATATAAGAACAGACACTATGAAACTCTTAGTGGAAAACATAGGAAGAGCACTCTTTGACATAAATTACAGCAAGATCTTTTTGATCCACCTCCTAGAGTAATGGAAATAAAAAGAAAAATAAACAAATGGGACCTAACGAAACTTCAAAGCTTTTGCACAGAAAAGGAAACCATAAAGAAGACGAAAAGACAACCCTCAGAATGGGACAAAATATTTGCAAACGAGTCAACGGACAAAGGATTAATCTCTAAAATATATAAACAGCTCATGCAGCTCAATATTAAAGAAACAAACAACCCAATCCAAAAATGGGCAGAAGCCCTAAATAGATATTTCTCCAAAGAAGACATACAGATGGCCAAGAAGCACATGAAAAGCTGCTCAACATCACTAATTATTAGAGAAATGCAAATCAAAACTACAATGAGGTATCACCTCACCCCAGTTAGAATGGGCATCATCAGAAAATCTACAAACAACAAATGCTGGAGGGGGTGTGGAGAAAAGGGAACCCTCTTGCACTATTGATAGGAATGTAAATTGATACAGCCACTATGGAGAACAGTATGGAGGTTCCTTAAAAAACTAAAAATAGAATTACCATATGATCCAGCAATCCCACTACTGGGCATATACCCAGAGAAAACCACATTTCAAAAAGACACATGCAACCCAATGTTCATTGCAGCACTATTTACAATAGCCAGGTCATGGAAGCAACCTAAATGCCCATCGACAGATGAATGGATAAAGAAGATGTGGTACATATATACAATGGAATATTACTCAGCCATAAAATGGAATGAAATTGGGTCATTTGTTGAGACGTGGATGGATCTATAGACTGTCATACAGGGTGAAGTAAGTCAGAAAGAGAAAAACAAATAACGTGTATTAGTGCATATATCTGGAACCCAGAAGAATGATACAGATTGACCAGTTTGCAGGGCAGAAATTGAGACACAGATGTAGAGAAGAAACATATGGACAGCAAGTGGAGAAAGCCGCAGGCAGGTGGGGATCATGTTGTGATGAATTGGGCAATTGGGATTGACATGTATACACTGATGTGTATAAAATTGTTGACTAATAAGAACCTGTTGTATAAAAAAATAAATAAAATAAAATTCAAAAATTAAAAAAACCCAAAAACTAATACTAAACTTTCTTTGTTTTTTTTGCATGGAAATATGTTAATATAAATGTTTCAGACATTACATGAAATTCCTAAAAATCTTATATGTTCTGGTATAATGTTATAAGTCATAATTCTAGTTATTATTTTAAAATGTATATCTCAGAAGTAACTAAATTTCCTTGTCAATTGCATCAATATGAACTTTCATCAAATCCTTAACCATGGTCATTTTTAAGTCTTTTGTCATTTACAGACAGTTCTGGGTGTCCTCTGATGTTTTTACAAAAATTTTCCTATAAAAGGGTTTCATCTTCAAGGAATTCATGGAAAAGCCTCTGACAAGTACAGGTTTCTGGTAACTGACTGTACTGCTGAACTGAGTGAATAAGCATTTTCAGAACTCTAATGGAAAACTGATGAATTCATAAAAGTGCTAACAAAAGATCAAGATAAAATAATTAATTACATGGGACTGAGTGAACTGATGAGGATGATTATACTTTTTTGACTTTCTGTTTGAATAAAAAAAATGGACAAATAAAAATGCAATTTGAAAATGGTCCAGTGGTGACAAAAATAAGATGTTTATGCAGAAATATAAATTACATAGGATCATAAGGTTGTAAAGAGTCAGCAGCAGCTGTTTTGGGAGTACGTTTGACTGCATATCAATTAGGTTCATTAAATGGATTTCCACCTCAAAAAAAAAAAAAACAAGAAGTCATTGTACAAATAACAACATATAATATAGGTCATGCAAGCCTATATTATAATGGTGTAGAATTTGCACAATAGTAGACAAATTATTTAATAGTACAGAATAGAGATTCTAGAAATAAGCCCAACCTCATATGAAATCTTACTTATGAGCTAGATGGCATCCTGAATCATTGGAGGAAAATAGATTATTCACTAAATGTAGTTTATTGAGATTTTTGTATTTTTATGTTAAAATGTAATGTAACATTGAATCTCTATTTTACATCATACACAAAATATGTTTATATATATATATTAAAGATATGTATATTGAAAGCAAAACTTTAAAATGTTTGTGAGAAAGTAAAATATCTTGCAGTACATACAGGAAAATTTCTTAATCACAAAATGCACAAAATAAGATTAAAAGATAAAATTACAACAAAATAAAAATATTCTTTACCACAAAAGTACACCTTAAAATGTGTTAAAACAGGATATAGGTAGAAGAAATTGTTTAGAATTTATATGTGATGAAATTATTACTATCTAGAATATATGAAAATTATCTAGATTATACATTATCTAAGATTAATATTTTAGTAGAAAAAAAAGATTAAAGGCAATGAACCATTGAGCAATAAACACTTAAAAATTTTTTGGTTGTCCAGAGTCAAAAAAATTAAAACATAAATGCAATACCATTTCAATGTTATCTATTGATTAAACATTTAAATCCGCTAATACCAAAAATACTAAGTTGGTGATTTGATGGGCAAAGGAAACTCTCATACACTTCCATGGTACTGTTGTATATCCACTCTGGGAATCCTTCAACAAAATCAATCATCTCTGAAGGTACACTAACTTTAGGTCACAAATTTCCAGTAGTAGATATATACTCTAGCGACTCTCATGAACAAATGCTCATGCAGATATGCATGACTAAGTTTACTGAAATACTGTTTACAATAAGAAAATGGAAAAAAAATCTTAAATGCCCATAAACAAATGGAATTTTCTATAGCAGTTTAAAATGATCTATCAATAAATATATCTCATTAAATAATGTGATTTTTAAAGGAAGCTACATACTAATATATCTGGTATGATTCTATTTAAATAAGGTATTAAACATGCAATATGCTATAGTGATTATTAATGAAAACTATAACAATATGCATGGAAATTATAAACATTGAATTTAAGAGTGTTTATATCTGAAATGAAACAATGAATATTGGATTGAGGATGATTATATGTGCAAATCTCAGTCAATTTTTTTAATGTTTTATCTATCAAAATATTCTGAATTAAACATAGTAACTGGTTATATTTGAATTAGCTGAGTGTTTCTTATATAGATGGTCATTATATTGTTCTCTACTCTTTCACTATTCTTGAACTATTTTGTTAATAAAATGTTTTAAGTGTCATTTCATGATTTTTTATAATTATTTTATGTAACGTAGATGTTCTTTCTTACTCTTGTATCCACTGAATCCCTCTGAATGAAAGTGCTAGTGAAAGCATGCTCCCTCTGTACAAAAAAAAAAAAAAAGCACATTCACCCACAGAGGTCTCATCATTTATAAACTAACATAACTTATCCTGGAGTCTAAAATATGATCAGTTGGAATTACTGGGATGAACAACCAACGAAACACTGATAAAGATGAATGCAATTGTGTATGAGTAGAATGAATGAAAATCATTATTCTAATCGCAAGGACAAAACACTCCTCTCAGCATCATTCTTCAGTATTAAGAATTCAGTAGTAAAATATATTTCACAAATGACCAGATAATTACCAAAATTCTTCATCTAGGTCTGTTTCCATAGTTTAATGATATAACCTTTATTTTTCTTCATTATTTCTAAGAAAGTACATGATAAAAGCAAAAATATCATCAATATTTTATTACTGTATTATTAATCCTGGCACTCAAGGCCTCCACAATCTGATCCAATTCACCTCTGTAGACCTATTCCACTACTCAGGTATGTGGTCCTGCACCATGAGGACCTGGCCTCAAATCATGGGTGTGTACTCTTTAACCATATAGTCTAAAGAGGTAATTTAATCTGTCTAGGCTTCAATTTTTCTCAACTTTGTACTGTGCATCTTATAGTTTGTAAGGATTAACTGAGATGTCATACTTGGAAATACCAGAGCATGCTTATTCCATGAACAGTGTATCAATCAAGCTACATCAGGAAAATAGAAACCACTTCAAATATTAATAATTACAACAAAGGAAATACAGGGGCCAAAAGTGATGGAGTTGCTGAGATACCATAAGAGACAAAGTAGAAACCCAGAAATTCTCAACAGCATGGAATCAATGCCGCTGTCAGACTTGAGGGACAAAAGGAGGAAGAGGTGGACCACAAGGGCTATGATCCCTCAGGAAAAGCAGGAGCCAATGTAGGATAGCCCACCTAGAAACAGAGGAGATGTGACTATTACTAGAGATATCAGTTATGGCCAAGAGGGTCCTATAGAAAGATTTTGGTTTCTTCCTCCTTCATACATTTTATTCTCCAACCAGTGTCACATATTTCCAAAACCAGCATGAAGTCAGATGACACAGTGGGCTTAGAAATGCAGCTATCAGGGTCAGTGTCCTTTCCTACCACCCATTCATCTTAGAAATGGATATTAAGGCAAATAGTATTAAGATCCATACAGTGTTATGGATCTGGGTTTAATACTATTAAAAGCAAACAACAAACTTAGACAGATGAAAATAGATTACTATTTTTCCTACATTCTGAACTCTTAAAATAAACGAGAAGACAAACACCTTAATAGAAAAAAGGAAAAGAACTTGTAAGAGAAATTCACAGAAAATGACATAAAATGTCTGTCTATATGAATAGAAGTTAAACATCCTTAATATCAAACACATGTATATTCAGAAAGATAATCTCATAAACACATGTTGCTAAATAATGTATTGTTATTACCTTACAAAATGGAGAAATATAAAATAATCTGTATATCAAATATTTGACTATTTTTTCACAAGTAATTTTAATTAATGTAGAAATTTGAAAAACAGTAAGTAAAAAAAAGTTTTTATCTCCTCTTATGTTATTATCCAGCTAGAAAATTGGCATATTTTCTTCCATATATGGTATGTAGATGCACAGAGGTAAGGATACATAGATATTGATGTATCTACTGATGATGACTTGGATAATCTTTTTTCCATTTACGTGAGAAAGTTTACCAACATTCAACATGTTTCAAAGACATAATTTGTATTGACTGTATAATATCCATTTTATATCTACACTGAAAATGATGTATCCACTTCTATATTTTTGACCTTTAAGCTTCTTCCATTTTATAAGTAATATAAAAAATATTGTGATAAAATAATTATATGATATATTTAAAATAGCATTTTCATATTTTAAACATTTCTTTTCAGATAAGCAATGCTAAGAAACAAGAGTACTCACTCTTAGTGAGGCTGAAAGAAAATTGCACTCCTGTACCTATTGAATGGCACTATTTTTGGAAAAGAATTTTGTAATATATTTCAAAATATCTTAAATAATCTAACATTTTGACATGGCAAATTATTCTAACAATTTATCTTAGGAAAATTATGATATAAGGGTTCAAATTACAATGCACAAGTTTGTTTACTGCAGTAGCATTTATAATATGGAAAGGTAAGAAATATGTGATGTTTATTGGAATAGAATTAGAAAAAGATGTTATTTATATCCATAAATTAGAGTTTAGGTTTATTTAAAATAATGACATTTATTGAATTGGAAAAGCAAACATGGAAGGTACAGAACAATATATGATATATGAACTAAAAAATATGTATGTGAATGTGAAAATATATGTTTATGTAGACGTGTTTTTGTGGTCTTTTCACACACAGTGGAATTGGGTATTCTCTTGTCTCCCCTTGTCACCTACTAATTAGAATTATTTATTTATAACTTGCACTTCCTTATGATCTTGGAAAACTTTAGAATTTTTCCCTAGTTCATGCATAAAATCATATAATTGTTTAAATCTATCTGATGAGGACTGAGGAATCATATTATAATCCAAGAGCTAAAATTTCAAGTAAGTCCCAAATCATTGAATGCTTATGAATAAGTATGAAAGACGACTACAAGCCAAGAAATTTTTTGAAAACCTCAGAATTCTACCTATAGGTTTGAGGCAGAGTTTCTTGATTCCTCCACTGCCAGCCCACCCCTTAAGTTCTCACCATGCAGTGATTTTTGAAGCTGGCTAAAATTGTGAGAATACTGTGAAAATGAAAGAAAACTTTCTGAAATCTATGTACATCTTCAAGAAAAATAGAAATCTTTGATACAGGTTTAAGTTATTTCCCTGTTTGCCTCTATGGTTACTTGGCTTTGAGAGAATAATCTTTTCCAAGTTTGTGCCCTCAACTTTAGTCTTTTTCTTCATTAAGTTACCAACCTTGGTCCTACAGGGAACAAAGTACAGGACAAGCAGGGTGCAATCCAAAATGTTGAGAGTGATTATCCATAGGGAAGAGGCTTAACAGTAACTTTGTTTTCCTCTGTATACCTTTGTACATTTGGTGATTTTAAATTTTTACTGTTTACAAAAACAACATTGGGTTGATGATCAGATGAAGAATACTAAATCTATTTTTATTGTGAAAAATAGTAGATATGGCTTTCCTCTTTTTTCCCCACTTTTCAATCCTGTCTGCTATTTATTTCCTAAATCTATTTTCATGACTCTATTTATGTCATTTGTTCCTCCTAGAATGCCTTCCATTTTCTCAGTCCTCAACAGGGTCTGCCTACCAGCTTTTCATATCATTTCCTGAACCCTTTAGCTCTTAGTGATTTTTGTTATACTTAATTCTTAATGCCACTTATCATTATGTACTACATTGCATATCATTTTCTGTGTGTGTGTATACACATACCTGCATATTATCCCCAATAAGGTATAAGAAAGTCAATATGTGTAAGAATTAATCAGCTATCAAGTGCAAACATGATGTCTTACTCAAAAGGTTCAATGCTCAGGAGAATCAAAGTCCAAATATTGCCTAGGTAAGGCATTTTACATATGTGTAGTACATAGAGGGGTAGGTTGTGGGACAATTCAATCTAAGAAATAGGAAGTTTGCTTTTATTTTTTATGTCTTCTCTGTCTAATAAATTAATTCACCTACAAAATAATACATAATTAACTCTTGATTATCAGTAGTAAGTGACAAGAAGAAATTACGGTAAGTTACAAATGCAAATATATGTTACGTTTTTCCCATGATTCACGTGGCATGCTGATAATTTCATGAAAAATAAAGCTTTCACAGTAGATACACCAATCATAATATTTTAAATAACTCTCATCATTCAGGGACTGATTTGCAACCGAGTATCCTTCTTTTTTTTTTTTTTTCTTCCAAATATAATCAACTTAAAATAGAAACTAGAGAGAAACTACAATGGATTTAAGTAAATCTATCATTTCTGTATAAAAATTAATAAATACAATGCAAGGCACTTCAAATATTATTTCCTCCAGAAAGAGAGTGTAATCAGAATATAATGAGCATTGAAATTAATAAATTAAAAATAAGTGTCCATAAGAGAAAAATGTATTTCATTCAGGCTGTAATTATGTTTTCAACATTGTAAATTAATTCCCCAAATGAATATCTTTCAATGTGCCCAATTTATTATCTATTCTCATCGTTTTGTCTAAAGCTCAGTGTTTCTAACTTGACTAAATCATCACATCATTAAAAAATAAAACAAGAGATGTTCACTAATACACCCTCTGATATTCTATCATTTGATGTCTCTTGCTGATTTTAAATATAGATAGAGTAATAGTTTTTTTTCAATGGTGTCACAGAACAGATGGAGCCACCTGTAACTTTAGATGGACAATCTATAAAGATGTTAATGTCAACTCATTAAAAAATGAATAAGGATGACACACAAGGTGAACACAGTCATTAAATGAAATACTCATTTTTCTTTTAGAAGACAACTTAGTATATTGGTAAATTGGTTGGTTCTGTAGTCATGATTGTAGTCATCACGATTTTGATTTGTAGATTTATCTTATACTGTGATCATGGGCAAGCTACTTTCTTCTCTTTGTTCAGTTTCCTCATCCAGAAGATATATGAGAAAAATTTTTTCATCATAGGGTCATTATGAGAAATAAATTTGGTAATTTTTAAAAGCTTTTAGCTTATTGTTTGCCACACAGTAAGCACCTGAACCACTACTATTTTTAGTATTTAATTTAGTCATTAAATTAGTTTTTTATGCTATATCTCTTCCATTTTGCTATACTGTGACTGGATGTGATGTTAAACAATCACCTTGGACGTAAAGTTTGTGTGTGTCTGTAAGAAATATTTCAATATTGCTATAGAAAATGACAACAATTCAGTCATTCTAAAACAATGGAAGAAATGTTCTGAAAATGATAATGGAATGAATGCTAGATAGGACAGTGCACTAATACAGTGAGTAAGTTTAATGTGCTTTATTGGAAGCAAAGAAAGATAATAAAGTGTTAGAATCCAGTTTGGGGTCAGAAAATACTCTCGCTTGCAAGATTAAAGATTGACTTCTAATTTTGTGAGTTAAATTGGGAAAGCTCTAGGAGCTCTGGCAATCTTGCAGTTTGTGAAATTATATTATTTATTAATTAGATAGAGAAGGAACAGTCTATGCTAGTCTCTGACTGTGTTATTTTGGAAAGAGCATTGGAAAAATATTATAGTATCTGACTTCTAATTCTAGCTCTCTTAGAAACTGTGTATGCTCTTCAAAAATTCACCTTGTGGACCTCAAATTCCTCTAATTAAAAGAGTTTTGACATAAAGCAATGGCTTAAGTTACTCCAAATTTGGGGATGCTATTATAACCTAGGATGGTAGTTCTCAAAGCATGGGCATAGGACAGACTATATATGTGTGTGAGGTGGGATTTTCACCTCATACCAACAAAATAGACTGTGACAACAGATTATATGCAGAAGCAAATAAAATAATCCAGCTTCTTCCATTAAGTTGCCCATTACAGAGGTCTGAAAAAATATAAAACAGTGACATAATTCTCAAAATTAAATTTTTTTTAAAACTAGATTTATTTTTAAAAATTGTTATGTATGTGATCATGTAATGGGTTTATTTTATTCTTAAATAAAAATAATTACTTAAACATTTTCTCATTTAGAATTTTTAATATAGTAAATATTGATAGATATAATCATATAAACAAAGTAATTTGGGACCTTCAAAATTTTGAAGTATGTAAAGAAATTTTGAGTTATATTTGTCTTTTCACTAAAAGCTACTTCATTATCTTTCTATTTGGTTTTTCCTATTTAGCCTTTACCACAATGGTAATTTATATTCTGAATTCTCTACTGCCTTGCAATATACTCAATTTGATATTTTCAAATGCAGTATTATTTCCAAAAAGGTAAAATTATTGAATATTTTCTTAACTACCAAATACTATAGAATTACATTTGACACTTTACCCAAAAGGATGTTTCCATTCCCTCTACAAATTTTGAAAATATAAGCTTATCATGGAAAAAATATGGATAATTTGTTCATAATATAGCTTATTATATAAGGGAAAAGGTCTTACACATGAATTTATGAATTTTAAAAACACTGCTATACTGAATTTTTCCTATCCTATATCTAAATATACCTCAGGAAGTCAAAAGGACCATGATTATCAATTATTTTTCAGTGGCCTTTAAAGTCCAGTTTAATTTTTTTTCAAAAGCCTTGGGAATATGGGCCAATATCATGGAAGAATGAGATCTAAGATTGAGCGAGGAAGGAGTTTAACTGTAAAATAATTTTTGTTTGATTCTCGGAAAGAGACTCAGCTTGATCGTGGTAGGCCTTAGCCTGATGAGGCTACACTTCCTCTGCTTACAATCTATGCAAATCAACCTGTTTGCCATCTTTCTTTTATTATTTGTTATTATCAAATATTTACAATGGAATCCAGTATTGGAAAAACAATAGATTTTTTAAATTATAAATTTCAGGATCCAGGTAGAATATTAATTAATTATTTCTTAGATACTTTTATGCAAAACTCTAAACATAATAAGAATTCTGGAGGGTCTGAGATTTTATACTAGCTTGCAAAATAACCAGTTAGCAAACCATAGTTTTACAGATGCTGGCAGAAGACATGAGACTCCTGGGTCAGAGACAGAGGACTTCATCACTTATGACACAGTAGGCACCATGAACTTCACATTCACACCTGACCTCCTTGTCTCCCAATTCTTACAGCCTCGTGTGATGCAGTCTGGTGGTTACTACCACAGAGCAGACTTGCATCACAGCCGAAGAAATCTGAGTTTAGGGAACTACTGATATTATAAGGGAGCTGCTAACAAACCTGCTCAACATTTGGCCCAGATGGAGACACAATCTTTATTCTTCTGGAAAACAAATACATTTCCCTCTGCTCCCTCTGTCCTGGAGAGAGACATGGTCCCTAGCTTCCAAGGTGTTTTGATACTCAGTCATTCTTGAACAGATACTCCAGAAAAAAAAGTTGTGAATACCTCTGCTCTGTAGACTTGCAGAAAGAGGAGAAAATCATGGATAATAGAAGAAATGGGAGAAAATCATTTTCTTCCAATACTACACATGGCCCCAGGTCCTGCCTCTCCCATGGAAAACATTTCTGCAATTTTTCCTCATCCCTCTTCTACATCATTCCATGATCCATATAAAGGCTACCCAACTCTGGAGTAGACAAACAGAACAGTTTGAGCTACTGTCCAGGCAGTCCCTCCAAAAACAATTACTACCTTCAGTTATTCCAACTGAATTTGCAATCCTAAGGCCTGCTAGCCAGCCAGGAGACCACACTGCAGACACTGTCAACACATCCCCCAACTTATGTAAATACTACCTGGAAGGTTCCAACAATTTTAAGCAACATTTTGTTTCCAAAGTCACCATTATGCCATTGGGATTGCATTTCTTGTATGGTAGCCAGGCATTACTTTGCCTCCTTTTCAAAAACACAAAGTTTGCACCTAAAGAGTCATCGTAAGAAAACGTCAAGTGTTGGAGAAACATCACTTCAGCTCTGGAAGTCATTCAGATCAGCTTACACTCACTAGCCAGTGTTCTCACGGATGATAGATTTGCTCTAGAATTCCTCCTTTCAGGCTAATGTGGAGTCTGTGCATTTCCTAATGCATTCTGACATACCTAGATTAATGCCTCAGACTAAATGGAAATACCAATACAGAAACATAAGGAGAAATCTGTTTTTTAAGGTAGACTCTGATGGTTTAGAGACTGATGATTTTGAGGGAGACCGATCGTTTGCTAAGCTGGGACACTGGAGTGGCACTACTCTGGTTGAAACTGCAGCTTGGCTTTACCTGCTACATGGACTCCTGTTGACAGTAGCCAAAATTAAATGTTGCATGAAAAATGAAATAACTTTTTCCTAGCCCATTACTCAGACTTATTTAAGTGGGTGATGGACTGGTGTACTCATGGGACAATTTACTGGAAGCCATTGTGGTATGGAAATGTGGGATAGATATTGTTGCAAGATAATTTTCCTTGGAGCGCTGGTGTTTCTGCCCTTCTTCCAAGCAGAGATGTTGCAACATTTTGTTCATGGACACTGCCTGTTTTTCATGGGCACTTCCGCTTGTTTACTATGACAAGGCCAGACACAGACCCTCCAAATTTCCATTCTTTACCTTATAAATGATTAACTGAACTGTTAAACTGAACTCACTGACCAATCTGGACAAAATACTCAACTTGACCAACCTTTACTTAAATCTTTTCTCCCTTCTCCAGGTTCATAGATTCTGATCCACTCTCAGCCTAATCCAGCATGCAACTTTTCTTTGATGGTCCCTCCTGAGTATAGGCTAATGGCAAGGAAAGATATTCTCTGATCAACAGTCTAAACACCATTCTCCCCATCCTGTTCTTTATAACATTGTTTAATCCTCTATATGAAAGAAAAGCCCTTTTCTGCCTGACATTTGAGACATTTACATATCGTACAGTCAGAGTGTTCTCCTTTGTTGCAATGGCCCCTTTAATCCTATTGCATTAGCATTATTTTCCCTACTGTAATAATCTTTTTGAATAACATATTTCCTTACCTAAGTCCAGATTTGTTTTTATTTAAGAATTTTTCTGGTACTGTGACTCAAATGACATGCCAACCACTCTGCAGACAGTGCTGTAATAATTCTCATTTTTAAAACCCTTTGTGTCCTTCCCTAGCTGGGGGACTCCAGGTCCACAGTGGTTAGTCATGACTCCAAATCTAGTTATCCAGACATTTGTCTGTTGTAGCATCATAAGAAAGTATTTAGAGTACTCCTTCAAACTATACACAAAAATAAAGTCAAAATGGCCTAAAGACGTAAATGTAAGACATGACACCATAAAACTCTTAGAAGAGAACATAGGCAAAACATTCTCTGACATAAACTGTAGCAATGTTTTCTAAGGTCAGTCTCCCCAGGCAAGAGAAGTAAAAGCAAAAATAAACAAATGGGACCTAATTAAACCTATAAGCTTTTGCACAGCAAGGAAACCATAAACAGAACAAAAAGATAACCTACAGATTGGGAGAAAAATATTTGCAAAAAATGAGACGAACAAGGGTTTAATTTCCAAAATATACAAGCAACTTATAAAACTCAATAACCAAAGAAAATAAACAACTTAATAAAAAATGGGCAGAAGACCTAAATGGACATTTCTCCAAAGAAGAAATACAGATGACCAATAAGCACATGAAAACATGCTCAACATCGCTAATTATTAGAGAAATGCAAGTCAAAACTGCAGTGAAGTACCACCTCACACTGGTCAGAATGACCATCATTAAAATGTCTACAAATAATAAATACTGAAAAGATTGTGGAGAAAAGGAAACCCTTCTGCCCTGTTGGTGGGAATGTAAATTGGTACAGCCACTATGGAAAACAGTATGGAGGTTCCTTAAAAAACTAAACACAGAATTACCATATGATCCAGCAATCCCACTCCTGTGTGTATATCTGGAGAAAACTCTAATTGGAAAAGATACGATACCCCAATAGCAGTACTACCCCATAGCAGTAGTATTTACAATAGCCAAGATGTGGAAGCAACCTAAGTGTCCATCGACAGATGAATGGATAAAGAATACGTGGTGTGTGTGTGTGTATATATATATATATATATATATATATATATATATATATATATACACATAAATATATATATGTGTGTATATATATGTGTATACAAACACAAACACACACACACACACAATGGAATGCTACTCAGCCATAAAATAGAATGAAATAATGCCATTTGTAGCAACATGGATGGACCTAGAGATTATCATACTAAGTGAAGTAAGTTAGACAAATATCATATGATATCACTTATATGTGGAATCTAAAATATGATACAAATGAATTTATTTACATAACAGAAACAGACTCAGACATAGAAAAGAGACTTATGGCTACCAAAGGGCAAGGGGAGAGTATAAATTAGGAGTCTAAGATTAGCAGATACAGACTACTATATATAAAATAGATAAACAACAAGGTCTTAACAAGGTCCTACTGTATAGAACAGGGAACTATATTCAGTATCTTGTAATAAACTATAATGGAAAATAATATGAAAAAGAATATGTACATACACATATATATAACTTTGTTGTACACCAGAAACTAACACAACATTGTAAATTAATTACATTTCAATTAAAAATAATTAAGGGCAATAAGATAAAGTGTATATCATGGTGATTGGAAAAATAAGAAATTATTTTGGTTCTTTCTGGCAGAAACTTTTTTTTTGGCCTTTTTGTGAAGCTGCTTTTGTTTTTCTTCAGCTCCTTTAACTCAGGGATTATGGGAGGTAACCTCATCATTCCCCAAAACCAGGGGTTGGACAGGGGTATTTCCTCATACTTCAACCTGGGGATTGTGTGAGAAAATTAATTGAGCAAGGGTCTTTCCTGGTTCCTTTAAAGCTTTATCTCTGATTTGATTATCTAATGCCATGGGTAACTCTTACTATCTTCTCTTCTTTCGGTGACTACAGGCTTCACCGTTATGGTACTCATTCAGTTCAATATCTCCAAAAACGGCAAAATTTTACTAAAGGCAATTCAGAATTATGACGGATATCGTGGGATATTTGGACACTCCTCAAACTCTCTCATCTAAGACTTCTCTTTTCCCATTCCTCTTGTCACTCCCCCCTTCTTTTCTCCATATCCCACCTTCTTTTCAGTTCCCTTGAGTCCTTTGATTTGTTCCCCTATAACACCTCTACCTCCTCCTCCCTTCTGTTTGCCTCTGCCACACCTTTCCCTCCCCACAACAGCCCCCGAGCTCCCTATGTTTACTCCAGCTTCAGATGCTTCTCTCACCATCAGGGACTCTCAGGAAGCTCAGGGACCCCAAAAGCAGCCACGTGAGGCTGGAAAAGCTAGTTGGAAACAAATTACGTATTTTATTCCCCACATGGGCTTTGAAGATACGTGGGTGGTTACTTGGTCTCCTCTCAGTTCCTCGCTCAAAATTTAGGCCACAGTCTTCATAAGATTACATGTCAGAACAAAGGAAATCTTAAAGGTCTCCTCCACAAATATTGGTGGGGATGCTATTAAGCAGGTAAACTCAACTGTCCCATCTTCTGGAAACACAATCCTGGTAAAAATGCAAAAGTGAGACAAGGACAAAAGACAGCTCTTTTACATGAATCAGTGAATTGAAATTATAGAATTGAGGCTATAAGCTCTCCATTTTTGTCTGTCTGTGTTAATATCTGTAAATGTATGTATGCATGTATGTATGTAGGTTATATATGTGTAATATTACCAACCTTCCATTGGTATTACCAAATTAGATTATGAAATCCCTTTTAGGAGCTCTGTTCTGATTTATTTAAACATTTAATACATTCAATATTCCTAAAACTTCTCAGAAATTAAACATATTTAACTTTCAATACTTTCAAAAGTATTCTTATGGAAAGTAACCCCAATGTTTTAAGATTCAAGTTTACATAATTTTGGTAAATCTTAGGCAGAGACTCATTTAATATTTTTAGTTTGATAAAAACAGCTATGTCAGCACAGGGAGATCAGCTTGGTGCTTTGTGACCACCTGGACGGGTGGGATAGGGAGGGTGGGAGGGAGGGAGATGCAAGAGGGAAGAGATATGGGAACATATGTATATGTATAACTGATTCACTTTGTTATAAAGCAGAAACTAACACACCATTGTAAAGCAATTATAGCCCAATAAAGATGTTAAAAAAAAAACTTACTTAAAAAAAAAACTTACTTGAAAAAAAAAGAAAAGCTATGTCTATTGAGTTATCAGTGTTAAACATAACATGAGCATACACTTTTGTTCTATACTCTAAATTTATTCATGTCCTAAACATGAGAAATGGTTCACACCTCCCTTATTTGTATGGCTAGTGTGTTCTCATCTTTCAGTTCTTGACTTAGTCAGTTCTTTAGTGAGTACTTGCCTCGTACCCTAACAGAAACCCACCAAGATACCCTTTATTTCTGACACTGCTTATATCATAGTAGTTATGTGAAATTAAATTTGTAAAATTTAGTTTCTATCTACTTTTAATCTTTCTCAATCACCAAATAAGAGCTCCATGATAGTAGAGATCAGGTCAATCTTGTTTAACCATGACCAATCATAGTAGCTGACCATATATTGCATAAATGTATGACAATATTTTACTGTAAAGGATAATATAATTTTTATTTTTAAATCATAATTTAGTAAAAATTATTTTTTAGTAAAGCACATGAAGTTTGGTGATTTAGAATAAAAAAAATCACAACCAAGAAACAGCCTGAAAGCAATTTAACATTAATGCAAGCAATGTACTTAGGAGAAAAAAAACAAAAGTTGTTTGATTTCTATCTGTGCAAACTTTGACTAGAAAAGTGACAATAAATAGAACAAGAGTAATTCAGTCAAAGCATTCAAGTTAGTTGTGCATGTAGTTATAGGTAAAATTTCTTCGTCTTATCATTTTTAATGATAGTTTTGAAAGCTGCAAAATTTCTACCACTACCGTGTAAGCATTCAGAGAATCAATTATTGAAAAAAAATTCAATTTCCTAAAATAAATTTTGAAGCAATAGATTGGATTTTGTCTTCTCCACCCATTACAAATTCAAAAGTTGAGTGATGACTTCTCTCAATCTGATGAGCTGCTGAAAGAATTACCAGTTTTGCTGTGAGATTCATATGCTTTTTCTTTCTGTAATATTAATAGAACAGTCATTGAACAACTGTTGAGCTGAGATTGCAAATAAATACTCTGACCTTGATTACAGATTATATATTTATTGGCAAATATATATAATCCTTTTCATTATTATTTTATTGTTGGCATAAAGAAATTAAAAATATAAGAATAGGTATACTCTAATAAAAAGCATCATTATGATTTTATATAGTATTTTATAACTGTCATAGTTTAGATATCATTCCTAAACCTTTGATAGGGAAGGTAATAACTGACCCATACCTGTTTCAGAAGGATGTTGCATGTATCAATTAGATAATGAATGTAAGAGTTTAAGGTCCCTAGAAAACCAACCAAAAAATGTACTGGTTTATTCATTACTAGTCATCAATTGGTTAAATCAATTTTAGATGCCAAGCTTATATAATATATAAAAATTAAAATTTTTAGTAAAATAATTCTCTACAATTTTCATCAAAAATTTAAATAATAGAAAATATTGCTCAAAAAGCTTAGATGTTGCAAATGTCTTTTACTTATTTATTTATCTTTGATGTGGACCATTTTTAAAGTCTTTATTGAATTTGTTACAATATTGCTTCTGTTTTATGCTTTGGTTTTTTGGCCACAAGGCATGTGAGATCTTAGCTCCCCGACCGGGGATCAAACCCACACACCCTACATTGGAAGGTGAACTCTTAACCACTGGACTTCCAGGGAAGTCCCACAATTGTCTTTTATATATTTCTTGTGCTACAATATTTTTGACTACCTTCCTATTTCTCTGTTATTAATTTCCTCACCTACTAATAAGATGAAATAGTAAGTAGAGTTGAATTTTTTATAACTTTAAAGTTCTATAAACTCAATATAAATATTTTGGAACCATCCCACAAACTGGAAAACATAGATATAATAACACAGATATTTAAAATTTCCTCTTCATATTTAGTAAATAATTATTTCGATATTTATATTGAACAAGTTGAAATAATATGTTTTCTTATTAAATGAACTGCCCATTGAAACATAAGAAAAGTACATATAATTTAAAACTAACTCTTTATAAACTTAAAATATTCCATACTCTGATATGTCTTTTATTTGATCAACTCATTTAATCATCATAAAATATTACTTATTTAAGTATTTGTACAATGCAGATAATATTTTACAGATGAGAACACTGAAGAAAAGAGAGGATAAACAACTTGTGTGAGACCATACAGTTGGTAAGTATCAGCATTGAGACTTGAACCCAAGTCGTCAGGCTCCAGAATCTCTTCTCTTTATCCTGCCTCTAACTAATTCATGAAATTAACAGAATTATAAAAAATGATGTTGAAAATTTGAGAAAAGTATATTTTTGACAAAAACAGTGATTTGCTTGGATGGAAATTTCACGGAATATAACTAGCTAGGAGACCATAGTCATGTGTCATCCTCACTTTTTAATTCTTGAAACTTTAACAATTAAAGAATTGTGAAACTATCACAATCACAAAGCAAGAATAGTGATAATGGACCCAGTGACTTGTGTCTTACTCCTGACTTTGTCACAGATTCTTTAGGTGACATTATGACCAGCACATAATTCTCATTGTCATTAAATTTCAACTAGAGAATCATTTGTATTTAAGTCCCTTAAAGTGAAGGATTCCAATATTCCCTTCTTATTCAATGACATTAGATTCTCTTGATTACCACCATTAGTCCAATATCACTCCCTCAGACATAAAATGAGATCAGTGGACTTCAGAGAACTAATGCCAGTATTCTTCTTTCAATGTGTCTCAAATTTTATACCCCACATTTGCTCATCTAATTTTTAAGAATTTCAAAGTAATCAATTTAGGTTCTTTGGAATGGAGTTTTATCTTTCCTTATTTTCTCCTCTGTGCTTTCATTTATAATATCACTTAGGTCCACAGATACAATTTCTATCACTGTTTTTTTATATCAATTTGCATATAACACTTTAAACCATCAAGACCCTCAAGATTATCTGGTTAAAATCCTAAGCTGTAACCCACAATTTCACTAAGATTCTAATTAAATAAAATAAAGGGAGTTGTTTATAGATTAAAATGGCGAACACTGTACAAGTCCTGAAACAAACTTTTCATTTGTCCTCCATACTTTTGATTAAATACAAAAGAGAGGCTATTATTAACTAGACAAGTTTAATACCTACTAGACAGTTGGACCACTGACAAAAAATTTCATACTTTATGAAGATACTTACATAAATGCAACAGATAAATAAGAATTTTAGGACAGAACAATTCTCTATATTATTTCGACAGAAATCTTATTTTTCCTCATGTAAACACAATGAAATTTGGCTATACTTTGGAAGTAAGGAATTATGCCAAGAAATGGAGTCAAGTTCCCAGTACTTCACATTCGTGTTATTCACTTGAAAAAACTAAAAGCTTATCCTAATAACCATCTTCTTAGGGCAAAATAAAACTAAGTACAGACAAAATAGCTTCATCAGAAGTCTTGATAGAAAATATAGTTACCCTGGAGTTCATACTGATGGGGTTCAAGGTCTGTCATCAAAGAACTATGTAGTTCCTGTTCAGAAAGAGATATTGGCATATCTCTAATGCTTTATTCACACCCAAATAGGTAAGATAAATATTATTTATTAATATCTCCTAAACAATAAGTATAGTGATTGTAATGGTAGGTACCAAAGCTCCAAGATAACCATAAAAACTGTTTGCATCCTAATGAGATGGCTGTTTTCACCTAAAAACAATTTGTTCTAAACCTTTTCTCCTCCATATAGTAATAATCACTTTCCTTATAGTAGCCAGTGTAAAACTAAAGCCTAAAATTGAACTGGTCAGAATTTGAAACACACAGCATGGTCCCATCACTACCTCTCAGTGGAGAGTTTTGGTTCACTACTAAAACAGGGAACCAGCCTTGGATCCCTTGGCTAGTTCTGTCATTCCGGGATGAATCATCAGTCTCCCTGTGGAGTTACTGTGGACATTATATAATACTAGCTGGATCCAAGCAAGGGGCTTGTTTTAGGATAGTCTTAAATTTTGAAGAAAAAAAACATTAAAATAACTCAAAAATTTTAAAGTCTGTTATTTTTCCATATGAGATTTTCATCACCTTCTATATCTCAAGAATATATACCACTTTCTAAGTTTTTTTGTTTTATTTTTCTTGAATTTAGCCAGTCACTGTCAGAGCAAGCAAAAGAAAAAGTGTATTGAGAGACCATAGTAATGAAAAGTGTGAGTTTAAAACCATCAGTGGTATTTGGATAATAGAAAACATGGTTCAGAAAATAACCGTAACGATAATTATAAATCTACAGCAGTGATGAGCATTTATCAGTTATAACCAGTAAGTTTTAAATATTGTTTCCCTGTACTATTTCTACATGAAAAGTTGTAATATGCTCCCATAGAGCTTGCTTGATTTACTGGTAAAAATAATATGTATTTTGAAAACTGAGTTCTGTGAGCATTGATGGAAAAGACTGAGCAAGCACAGAAGGAGTGGTTACAGTCGGCTGCGTAAATAATGCATTAGAAATCTGTTCCCATTCTAAAGCACAAGTAAAATCTTCCTAATGATATTCAAAATGTTAATTCTTAAACTCTTTCTCAATTAAGGATGTCACCATCATTTTCTCTTTTGAAGATAATTAATTATTGCAAATTTTAAAGACCAGTTTTTAAATAATGGTGTTTTAAAATGGATTTTGATGTAAGAAAATTATTTCCCAAGGAATATATGTCAAGGGTAAACTTTCAGTTCATATATTCTGTTATGGAGTTCTGAAGTTTAGAGATTTGGGTTTAAATATAAAGCTAAGAAACTGGGTTCACCAAATATCCCATAAATGAACCTAGCAAACCATTCAAATTTGGCTTAACAAGGAAGTTAATGAGAATTAATAAAATAGTTTCATGATAGGAAAATTGTGAAATTAAAAAATGTAAAACATGCTTAATTTACATAGTAATTTAGCCAAAGGTAAATTTAATTTCCTAATATTTTTCAAAAACTGCCTTAATTACTAGATAGAAATCATTTGCAAATGGCATAAAATAATTTGTAAATAGTCAAATTTAAGGCACTAGTATACCTTTTTCTCTTAACATGTTACAATTCTAATAACTTGCTTAGTATATCTATTTTCTTAACTAGTCTTTCCTTCAGTCTGCAAGAGTTGGGCTTGATCCAATCATGCCATAGTAGACAATAATAATAGTATACTCAGAAAACTCAAATTACCATGCATGATTCATGCTTCATATAAGATTTTTAAGCACTGTAAATCATCATTTGTTATCCATTATTATTTAATTCTGCAACAGAAGTTTATCAATTCAATATCTTATTTTCTGTTTTCTGAGATCATTTCTTCTCTTACCTCAAATGGAAGTAATCCTGAATTTTTGAGGTTTTGAAAGTCTGTCAAAAGTTGATTTTTTAATACTTCTCTACCCTCTCTATAATAAAATGTTCCAATTTCAATTTAGAAAAAATCATTCTTGTTTTATTTCTTCTAATATTTTAATGATGCCTTTCTGAAAACTGATATCTAGAAAATTCTAGTACTCGGTTAAGATGCTAAAGACAGAACTATAATATTCTAATTATGAATGGTTTGCAATGCCATGGTGTAAATCTCTGCCCTGACAGAAAAAGGATTTTTGTTTGATTTCACTGTAGAGAATAGAGATTGAAACTACAAGATAAAAATCCTACATATGTGCAAATGCATACATCAAAAATCCAGACCCTACCTCTACGTCCCCTAGTTATGAATGCAATATATTAACTTGGATGCAATACCTTCACATGCATTTTTATGTTTGTATAGCTAATGGGTGCCTGACTTGGTGCTAAGTACCTTCATTAGTATGTCACTCAATACTCCCCAACAATTCTTTGTGGCAAGAGCCTTCACTATCAACATTTCCCAGAGGCAAAAATACATTTAAATTAGAAAGAAAATCATTTGCAAAAACTGGGAAGTGTAAGAGCAGAATTTAAACTCAGATCTCTTTGATTCTTGATCATTCCATCTGCCTCTCTACAGCCCATAGGAGTCCATTAGGTGAACACCAGCCTACACACCACTCTGAGGAGTCTCAGGCATGCCTCTGATGCTGATCAGCACAGTCTTTGACAGACTGAAGGAAGCATAATAATATGAGTCAGCAGATACTCTCCAGTAAAAAAAAAAATGATGTAGAACATCATAACTCCAAGAAAATTCAGAGCAAGTTTAGCCATTAAGTATGAAAGGAAGTAGCACTCAAACAACTTAACTGTATTTCATATAACATGACTGCATGTGTCTACACTTCTCCTATCTGCATCCATGGTCTTCCTTCTTTGTAAGACTCCATGACACAAACAGCACTTTATGTTTCTATGTCTTTGCCCCTGTCAGTAATCTTGGTGGAAAGTATAATCAACACATAAATTTACCAAGTGCAAAGACAGCGCAGGAAACAAGTCTCTAAGCAGCACTCTGCTGGGAGAGGTTTGTGTGGAAGCAAGCACACTCAACCTAGATTTCACCTAATGATGCTAAAGATTTGGATTTACATATAAAGCCATGAGATTTCTGTGTTTGTTCAAACACTATGGAAGCTGCCTCCTTCCCTGCTCAAAGTAACCCAGGATTCCTGTATGGAGACCCCAGGTTTGGGAAAATACATATGGCAGGGAAAGACTGCCTGGATCTCACTGCCCCCATAGAGAAACCTCTGTTATAGTCCACAAGGTTGGGTAAATTGTCCACTTTTACAATTTATCTTGGAGACTTTATTCAGTTACACCATACTCTTTTATGAAAACTGTAGTTCTCTAGATTCCCTAACACTTTGTCACTATTCTCAATTTTAACCTAAGCAGAAGTGCGTCATCCCTTCTGATTTTCACAGGCACTTCATAACTTTCATTTTGTGATCCTAAAGTATCATACAAATGTAATTATGAAGTGGCATTATGAATAGTATGTAACAATGTTTCCAGAGATATTTGGAGTACTGGTTAAGACCATGGACTGTTAGAGCAAGACTGCTTGGGTTTGAATCCTGGAATAACTAGAATGAATAACACATTATTTGTGTGATTTCAGTCATGTTTACTTATGCTCATTGTGTCTGTTTCCTCATCCGCAAAATGGGAGTAAAAATTAATTGCTGATAGGTTTGTTGTGAGCACATATTATAAAGTGCTTAGAACTTAGGTAAAATAAGAAAACAGCAATGGTAATTTAAAGGGATTTTGGGTTGTGTATAATTATTAGGAAGAGTTCGCTGTGTTCAATCTTCAGAACTGGGTTCAATGTTTTATTTTAAGAAAAATGTCCTTAAGCCAGTAGATATGTTTTCTCTTATTTTTATTTCCTTTGTACTTATTCACCTCCGCCAGTAGGTGACAAGCTCAACTTCTGCTATTTGTTCACCCAAAATGACTCTGTAACTGATCTCTTGGTGTAAGGCCCTGTTCTAATGTGGTTAGAATAGCATTGAGATTTACAGAGAAAAATAAGAAGGGAAAATTAATGTTTGAACTCAACGGTAGTACAAATCTATCAAGGAATACCTCACAAGTAATATCAAATGCTACAGGATATTGAATGAGAAAAAAATATACCAAGCAAATTGAGCTTTATATGGAAACCATATGTAGCTGCTGAATGCAATGTGTAACTCAATCTACCATAAAAACAAGTATTGTCCAAAAACTGGAACGTTTCATCTCACATGATATCTTTAAGCCTCCCCAGTATCAGCTTCCTGCTTTGGGACTCATCTCAGTGATACCCTTGGGGCTGAACTTCCTGCCTCCCACCATCACCTTTACATGCATTAATTATCACTCTCTGGTATTACTGCCTCCTGGATTGTCTTTTACATCTCACCTGCTAGTCTCTGTGCCTCCTTTTTTTTTTTTTTTTTTTTGCGGTATGTGGGCCTCTCACCGCTGTGGCCTCTCCCCTTGCAGAGCACAGGTTCAGCTGCCATGGCTCACAGGCCTACCCGCTCCGCGGCATGTGGGATCCTCCCGGACCGGGGCACGAACCCGCGTCGCCTGCATCGGCAGGCGGACTCTCAACCACTGTGCCACCAGGGAAGCCCCTGTGCCTCCTTTTGATCATTTCCTTCTGAAACTATGTGAAACTTAGTAAACAACATATACATATGAATTGGACAAATTGTGTATTTCTAAATGACACAGATCAAAGAAACCAATTTTGTTTTCTGCAGAAAATCAAGATTTAAATTACCTTCAAATCTATGACAAATCCTACTAATAAGATTCAAAAATAGTGGAAATTGTTATATCAGAATCAAATTGTTTAAGGCATGCTGAAATCTAAATTCAGTGAATATTGTGTGTTTATATCACATAGAAAGTCCTTCTAATCTGCATGTTATTGTACTAGTTTACTGTACCAAGTGAAGTAGAATAGACATTGCCCTAGCTTTCAAGGAGCCTGTAATCACATAAAGATGACAGTAAGTATCATGAATGAGGAATAATAACCTAGAGAATAAAAGTCATGACTCACAAGTAATGTAAATCAACTTCTAATATACATAGCTCATAGGGATATTATACTGAAGTTCAAAGTATTATGTAACTGCATTGGAGTTCAAATGAGTGAACTACGAAGCAGAAACCATTGATAAATTCTCCTCTGATCTTTCTAGGCAGTCTTTACGGGAGGTGGGATAAGGTGGTTAGTTAGACTGATGCAGCCAAGTATTTCAAGCCTGGGTTATTAGTCTAGGAGAGGAGACTTCTGTATTAGGTACGTAGATGAGATATTTGAGCTTGTACACAAAGATCAAAGGAGACAGATGAAATGGGCATGTTGATGAAGGGTTTTCTATCCGTGGGAGATTCACTGATTCTTTAAACTCATATTAATTAATCATTTGAAACTTGATAGAGCTATATTTAGCCCTTGAGTCTAGAGGAAAAGTTACTCTGTTTCAGTCTTATTTGGAAGAGTAGGAGTTAGCCTGAAGATTTATTTGAGAAGGAGATTTACAGAATCTGGTTATCTAAAACATTACAGAAGAA
This sequence comes from Neophocaena asiaeorientalis asiaeorientalis, assembly GCF_003031525.2. Lineage (NCBI taxonomy): Eukaryota > Metazoa > Chordata > Mammalia > Artiodactyla > Phocoenidae > Neophocaena > Neophocaena asiaeorientalis. The sequence continues at coordinate 1,796,465 of NW_020173940.1, read as the reverse complement.
TGGATTTTCTGAATATACTTTTTCAACAAACCAATCTGCTTTTGTCTCTGTGAAGCAAACTTTAACCACTGCTTACCTCCAATATCCATTTTCATGCATTTAAATACTATATATCTAATAATTACTTAGATTATAAGATCTTGCTGATGAGAATTTCAGACTTCTAAATATGCAGACTTTTCCTATTATTCTGCTGATCTCTTAATCCCTCGCTATTTAAAAAAAATACAGCTTAGAGGAGGCTTTCAAAATTAGCTTTTGAGTGAGGTTCTTTTAGGTAATGTTAAAGAACTGATAGCTACAGTTGTTATTCCAGTATCTGTGAATGTGTCAATAATATTAATAAACATAATATTCTACATGGAATAATAGTTCTAATAGTTTCCAAGTTTACTTCGTTCATGCAACAGACTTATGAGGTATATTGAGCATTTCAGATAGGTTTAAATGTTGCCCAAACAGAAAGGAATATTCAAGAGGAGCTTCAAGACGGCGGAAGAGTAAGATGTGGAGATCATCTTCCTCCCCAAATACATGAGAAATACATCTACGTCTGGAACAACCCCCACAGAACACCTACTGAATGCTGGCAGAAGAATTCAGACCCCCCAAAAGGCAAGAAACTCCCCCAAATACCTGGGTAGGGCAAAAGAAAAAGCAGAGACAAAAGAATAGGGATGGGACCTGCACCAGTGGGAGGGAGCTGTGAAGGAGGAAAGGTTTCCACACACTAGGAAGCCCCTTCGTGGGCGGAGACTGCAGGTGGAGGGGGAAAGCTTTGGAGCCGCAGAGCAGAGCACAGCAACAGGGGTGCGGGGGGCAAAGCAGAGAGATTCCCGCACAGAGGATCGGTGCCGACCTGCCCTCACCAGCCCGAGAGGCTTGTCTGCTCACCCGCCAGGGTGGGCAAGGCTGGGAGCTGAGGCTCAGGCTTCGATAGGAGCACAGGGAGATGACTGTGGTTGGCCGCGTGAACACAGCCTGAAGGGGAAAGGGGATTAAGAGTGCCACCTAAATGAGCTCCAGAGACAGGAGGGAGCTGCGGCTATCAGCACGGACACCAGAGATGAGCGTGAAATGCTAACACTGCTGCTGCAGCCACCAAGAACCATTGTGTGTAAGCATAGGTCACTATCCACACCTCCTCTCCCGGGAGCCTGTGCAGCCCACCACTGCCAGGGTCCCATGTCCAGGGACAACTTCCCCGGGAGAACACAAGGCACGCCTCAGGCTGGTGCAACTTCATGCTGGCCTCTGCCGCCCCAGGCTTGCCCCGCACTCCGTACCCCTCCCGTCCCCCGGCCTGAGTGAGCCAGAGCCCCCTAAGCAGCTGCTACTTTAACCCGGTCCTGTCTGAGTGAAGAACAGATGCCCTTAGGCTACCTACACGCAGAGGCGGGCAAATCCAAAGCTGAACCCAGGAGCTGTGCGAACAAAGAAGAGAAAGAGAAATCTCTCCCAGCAGCCTCAGGAGCAGCAGATTAAATATCCACAATCAACTTGATGTACCCTGCATTGGTGGAATACCTGAATAGACAACAAATAATCCCAAATTCAGTTGAGGCTGTGGACTTTCGGAGCAATGATATATATATATATATATATATA